>NC_025699.1:12240873-12248331 GCF_000633955.1 Camelina sativa | reverse complement strand
ATAGCGAATAAACTTAGTTATGTAATAAGGTAATATAACACGAAAAAGAGTTATGAAAACATAAATTACGGCAAAAAATATTTGCTATTGTACAATGATATATCATAGCACCCAATTTGAGTTGTTAGAAAAAATTGAAATTTTTTATAAATTGTTATGAAAATATAAATTACGGCATCCAGATATTGCTACGAAAACACTAAATTAAAACATTTAACTAACGCTATTGTATAGGAACTTATTATAGCTTAGAAAAATAACGCTATCGTAGATGGAGTATCTACCATAGCTGCCGATATCATAGCATTTATAAAATCGCTATGTATTATATATGATAGCATATTTTCCGAGCTAACAATGTACGTTTTTCTTGTAGTGTACGCATCCAGAAGCTTCCTGAATGAACTTGGACGTCCCAAAAGGGCACCAATGTTAACTCAATTTTTCAAGACTCAAAACACATCAGCACTTATCATCATCATTTGATTCATTTTTACCATCGTCTATAGTATCACAGAAACCGTAAATTTTAAAACTGAGAAACGTAAACCTTTAGTGGGTTTTGAAGGTTTGAACCTGCAGACCGCAACAAATGCTTTAATTTATTCCAGTCAATCAGAGAAAGCAACACTTGTTTATGTGAAAACATTTTTACTTTTAAAATTGCTTTGATGAAGACACTGACAAGGTCATATGTTAAATAACTACCACGTCAGTTCATTTATTGAATTCAATTTATTTTGATTGAGATTACGAGGTGAACATAATTTTGTTATAAAATACTCCCTCTGTTTCACAAAGAGTGTAATTTTGACACATTTCACACAAATTAAGAAAAATTTGAACTATACATATTTGTGCCTATTTATTAAGTGATTAATGATCAAAATTCAATGAAAATAGCTTTGAGTTTATGGGTAAAAAAAAAATTTTAGCATTAAAACGCTCATTGCAAATGTAAAATGACATTTTTTGTGAAACAAAATTTTTTTCTCTAGAATGACACTCTTTGTGAAACAGAGTGAGTATTATACGTTTGTTTTCAGATGTTCTTCTTGAATTCATATGTAAAAATAACTTAAAATATTTAATACATTTTGAATAAAATTTAGAATAATTGAGGTAGTTTATGTGTTGTTTTGGAAAATAACATGTAATATAAAATGAGTAAGAGTAATTGTAATTAAAGAGATAGAGTGTACTATGACACCATGGCTAGTTTTTTTTTTCTTTTTACTTAATTTTTTTTGGTTTCATTGCCATTTTATGCATATTTTCTAAAATTTATTAGTTAATAACTCTCCCTGAAATAAGATTTAATACTTTTTTAGACAGAGACTAGTGTGATAATATTTATACATTACTGCAAATAGTTCAATGCATGACAAATTATATACACGATTAAAACCGAATCTGTAGGTTGCATTGCTTACCTGCTTTATTTACCAAAACAATTTTTTTTTGTTAATAAACCAATATAACTTGTTAAATTTTTAAAACAACCTTTCTTTATTCCAAAATGAAACGAACCGTTTATATAGTATTTGTCTATTTGAACAAATAAAGCCAAAATTTATAAAAATTGAAAACCAAGTAAATTGTAGACTACAAAAAAAAAAAACATAAATTATTTGGGCCTACTTTTCAATTAATACAAAAAGAAAAAACAATGAAAATTATAATACGGTGGCAGAAATAAATGAAGAGAATTCTTGCTTACATTGAATTTTTATATAAATAGTCTCCAATGAAAAGTATATTACAAAGATTTATTCACTTGGTTTTAATTATTTTCGTACGTTTTCGCAGCAATTATAACAACAAATATCCAAATACTTTGGTATAAGAAGAAGAAGAAGAAGAAGAAGTGCAATGTAGAGAGAGAGCGACTCTAGTGACAATGCTCACGACAAAAATATCAGTGACCACCGTAAGTTCAGCAAAAAAACAGAGTTTTCCTTCTTTGTCTTTCTCATCCTCCCCAATTAAATGGTAAGAGATCCCCCTACCCCCACCTCGTGCCTCTCGTTTGTAGTCAGTCACAGTGGCATACAATTCATGAATTCGAGATTACGTAAGCGATTACGTAATCAAAGTACAATTCAGATAAGCCGTTTAATTTCGGTTCAGTCATTTTAGATGTGGACTTGGATACGTCGTTTACATAAGCGAACAACATCAACCTCACGTCTTGGTGTCATAAAGGCCCAAGCTTTATTCTTTGATTGAGCTCTTCTGTCGCTTGCTTCTACAATGGCGGTTTCAATTGGTACGATTTTTTTACTCAACCATTCATTGCTACTTTGTCTTGTTTGAGGTTCTTTCCTAGGAAAAATACAAACTTTTTAGAATCTAACAGAGTTTTAGAATAATCTGTATATGTTCAATCATTGATACTATCTATAGAATCACCCCACTTGGCTTCTTGTGTTCCTCTAAAAGACAAACATGGAAAAAACTATTATAAACTGTGTATTATGATTTGCTAACTGTTATCTCTTGTGATGGGTTTTTTTTTTTTTTTTTTTTTTTTGTATAATAATGCAGGGAGCGTTCCATGGTGTGACGTTGAACTGAATTTGGCTTCTTCTTGCTTCCAACGAACAGCTATAGATATCTTAAATCTCTTGTTTCTCTCCATCTTCTACTTGCTCTTGATAGCTGGTTGTGTTTCCAACCATTTTGTAGTCAGGCGCCGCAAGAAAGGATGGGTCTTTGTGGTTGCTACTATATGCTGTGTTATTACTAGCATCGTTTTTCTTGGTTTTGGGTTAAACAGTCTGATTCATGGTGCTGTTGACGTCAATGAAATCTCATGGGTTGCTTGCTTCGTTGAAGGGATCATTTGGGTCTCACTTGCGGTTTCGATGCTTGTTAATGGCTCCAAGTGGACTAGGATTCTTGAATCTGTTTGGTGGGTGTCTTTTGCTTTGTTGGATTTAGCAGCAAAGAGTGAGATGCTTTTGCAGGGAAATGGTTTCCAAATATTCGATGTCATTACCTCGCCCATGAGTCTTTTGCTTCTCTTTTGCTCCTGGATGAATTTGAGATCCTCTTCTGCAGCAGCTCAAGACTGCAGTGAAACAGGACTATCTGATCCTCTATTAACTGAAAATCCTAGAAAAGAACCGGCAAGGTTAGCAACAGCTGGATTTTTCAGTATGTTGTCGTTCTCTTGGATGAATCCTTTACTCTCGCTGGGATTCAAGAAACCATTATCCCGAGAAGATATCCCAACTGTAGTCCCTGAGGATGAGGCTCAATTAGCTTACAATAAATTTTCTCAAGCATGGGATACGCTTCTTGCAGATGGAAGCTACTCTAAGGAAAGAAACTTGGTGTTTAGAGCCGTTGTAAAAGTTTACTTCAAGGAGAACATATTCATAACAGTTTGTGCATTTTTCAGAACAGTTGCGGTTGTATCTCTTCCATTAATGCTATATGTCTTTGTGGATTATGCAAACAGTGACCACAGGGATCTCCGCAATGGTTTCTTCAACTTAGCTTGTCTAGTTATGCTGAAGCTAGTTGAATCTTTGTCAATGAGACATTGGTATTTTGCATCAAGAAGATCAGGAATGAGGATTAGATCAGCGCTAATGGTGGCTGCATACAAAAAGCAGCTAAAGCTATCAAGTTTGGGGAGGAAAAGGCATTCTTCTGGGGAGATTGTGAATTATATCGCCGTGGATGCATATCGTATGGGAGAATTCTTATGGTGGTTCCACTCGGGATGGAGCCTTACACTGCAGCTTTTGCTTTCTACAGCTGTACTTTTTGGAGTGGTTGGAGCAGGAGCTTTTCCTGGTTTAATTCTTCTTCTCCTGTGTGGTCTCCTTAATCTGCCATTCGCAAAGATGCTACAGAACTGCCAGACCCAGTTCATGATAGCACAAGATAAACGATTGAGGTCCACCTCAGAGATTTTGAACAGCATGAAAGTTATTAAGCTGCAGTCATGGGAAGAGGAGTTCAAGAAAAAGATAGAATCATGTCGTGATGATGAATTCATATGGTTGGCAAAGGCTCAGCTGACAAAGGCTTTTGGTACTTTCCTCTATTGGATGTCTCCAACAATAGTTTCTTCTGTTGTTTTCGTGGGATGTGCTCTATTCAAGAGCGCGCCGCTGAACGCAAGCACCATTTTCACGGTTTTAGCTACCCTAAGAGTTATGTCAGAGCCTGTTAGAACTATACCTGAGGCAATTTCTGCTATCATCCAAGTCAATGTCTCTTTCAACAGATTAAATAACTTCTTGCTTGATGACGAGCTAAAGATTGATGAAATTGAAAGAAGTGGTCTAGAGAAATCTGGAACAACAGTGGACATACAAGCAGGCAACTTCAGTTGGGATCCAGAAACTAAGATTCCAACTCTTCAAAATATACATTTGGAAATTAAGCATGGGCAAAAAGTTGCGGTTTGTGGACCAGTTGGGGCAGGAAAATCATCGCTGTTGCATGCAGTACTTGGAGAAATACCTAGAGTTTCTGGAACTGTAAGCAAAACAGCCACCAAGCTGACTTTAGCTTTGTTCATTTAGTATACTAAATTGTTCAAAACTGTTTCCTTGATGTTGTCCAATTGGATTCAGGTAAAAGTCTTTGGGTCCATCGCTTATGTTTCTCAGACCTCGTGGATTCAAAGTGGTACCATCCGGGACAATATTCTCTATGGGAAGTCCATGGAAGCAGGAAGATACAATGCTGCTATAAAAGCTTGTGCGTTGGATAAAGATATGAGCGGTTTTGGACATGGTGACCTCACAGAAATAGGACAAAGAGGGATTAACTTGAGCGGAGGACAAAAGCAAAGGATTCAGCTGGCACGTGCTGTCTATGCAGACGCCGATGTTTACCTCCTTGATGATCCTTTTAGTGCTGTGGATGCTCATACAGCTGGAGTTCTTTTTCATGTAAGTGAGAACATTTCATATTTGCATTGAAAGAAGCTTTTATTAATGACTGCTTCTTATTATGTTGAACTGTTACTGCAGAAATGTGTTGAGGATGCGCTAAAGGGAAAAACTGTCATTCTAGTCACTCACCAAGTCGAGTTTCTCTCAGACGTTGATCAAATTCTGGTAAAACTTGATTGGCACCAAGTGAAAAAAAACTGTATGTCTTGACTGTTAGATTATTAATTCATTGATGATCTTAATCAGGTTATGGAGGAAGGAAGAATTACTCAGTTAGGAAAGTATGAGGAGCTCTTAATGTTGGGGACTGCATTCCAACAGCTGGTGAATGCTCATAATGATGCAGTAACTGTATTACCTTTAGCGAGTAATGAAAGCCTCGGAGATCTTAGGAAAGGGGGTCGAGACAAAGAGATAAGAAACATGACGGTTGTAGAAAAAATCGAAGAAGAGATCAACACAACGGATGTTCCAGGGGTACAACTTACACAAGAAGAAGAAAAAGAGAGCGGTGATGTTGGGTTGAAACCTTTCTTGGA
Organism: Camelina sativa; assembly: GCF_000633955.1. Classification (NCBI taxonomy): domain Eukaryota; kingdom Viridiplantae; phylum Streptophyta; class Magnoliopsida; order Brassicales; family Brassicaceae; genus Camelina; species Camelina sativa. Next base: position 12,242,873 of record NC_025699.1, on the reverse strand, counting down.
CTATATCCGTGTGTCTCGAGGATGGTGTCTTCTATGGTCAAGTGTGTTGGGTCAGGTTGGCTTTGTAGTTTTCCAGGCTGCATCAACATACTGGCTGGCTTTTGCCATAGGGATCCCTAAACTCACTAATACAATGCTTATAGGAGTCTATAGCATTATCTCAACTCTTAGTGCTGGTTTCGTATACACGAGAGCTGTTACGATTGCTCATCTTGGACTAAAAGCTTCTAAAGCCTTCTTTTCTGGTTTCACAAATGCAGTCTTTAAAGCCCCGATGCTTTTCTTTGATTCTACTCCCATTGGGCGCATTCTTACTCGAGTAAGATGCTTTTCATGTCTATGAATCATGTATACGAATACATTTACAGCTCAATGTATGAATACATTTACAGCTCAATGTAACATTTGCAGGCTTCGTCTGATTTGAACGTCTTGGACTTTGACATCCCATTTGCATTCATATTTGTGGTAGCACCGGTTGTTGAGCTCGCTGCAGCTCTTATCATCATGACATATGTGACATGGCAAGTAATTATCATAGCTCTTCTTGCTTTGGCAGCCACAAAAGTTGTTCAGGTACATGTTGCCATATTACTTCTTTTTCAGTTCATTTATGCAGCAAAGAAGTCATAATTAACACCCGCTTCTTCGTTGAAACTAAAGGATTACTATCTAGCCTCTGCGAGGGAGCTGATTAGAATCAATGGAACAACCAAAGCTCCAGTGATGAATTATGCTGCAGAAACCTCACTTGGAGTGGTGACAATACGAGCTTTTGGAACGGTAGAGAGATTCTTCAAAAACTACTTACAACTAGTTGATGCAGATGCCGTGCTATTCTTTCTGTCCAATGCAGCCATGGAGTGGGTGATTCTGAGGATAGAGACTTTGCAGAATGTGACCTTGTTCACTTGTGCACTTCTGCTTATCCTTATCCCCAAGGGTTACATATCTCCAGGTACATGAATTCTTTTAACTCTTCACATCACATTTCACAGCTTATGTCAATATAGTAATAAGTAGTAATTACACATTTCACATTTCACATGAGATTTTGTTCGAAAAAATCTGTGTTTCTGAAAAGTTCTGCATGAACGTGTGCTTATGTGTTGCAGGCCTCGTTGGGCTTTCACTCTCCTATGCATTAACACTGACACTAACTCAGGTGTTTCTGACCCGATGGTATTGCACCTTATCGAATTCAATCATATCAGTAGAGAGGATAAAACAATATATGAATATACCAGAAGAAGCTCCTGCAATTGTGGAGGATAGAAGACCACCTTCCTCATGGCCTTCCAGTGGTACAATTCACTTGCAGGAGCTTAAGGTTAGCAGAAACATATGTGTTACAAGATGATAGTAATAAGTAGTAATTATGCTAAAGGCATTGATTTGCGTCATATATTTGTTTCAGATAAGATATCGTCCCAATGCTCCGTTAGTTCTCAAAGGAATCTCTTGCACATTCAGGGAAGGGACAAGAGTAGGAGTTGTTGGGAGAACGGGAAGTGGAAAAAGCACTTTAATCGGTGCTTTGTTTCGTTTGGTAGAACCAGCAAGTGGTTGCATATTGATTGATGGCATTGACATAAGTAAGATTGGCTTAAAGGACCTGAGAATGAAACTGAGCATCATTCCTCAAGAACCAACTCTTTTCCGTGGCTGCATAAGGACCAACCTTGATCCTTTAGGTGTTTACTCCGACGATGAGATATGGAAGGTCTGGTGAAATAAGAAACAAGAATGAGATTTCTAAATCGAAAGATTAAAAACCTTCCTAAGAAAACTATTTCTTTTGCAGGCTCTTGAGAAGTGTCAGCTCAAGACGACGATTAGCAACCTGCCTAGCAAACTTGATTCTTCAGGTAATTGGAAAACAGTAATGTTTTTATTTCACTTCACAAAATGGGACGTTACACTAATGTTCATCTTTTGTTATTGGTGGGACGAAATGAGAAGTGAGTGATGAAGGAGAGAACTGGAGCGTGGGACAGAGA
>NC_025699.1:12224269-12240579 GCF_000633955.1 Camelina sativa | reverse complement strand
CACTTATGTTCATCTTTTGTTATTGGTGGGACGAAATGAGAAGTGAGTGATGAAGGAGAGAACTGGAGCGTGGGACAGAGACAATTGTTTTGTCTCGGTAGAGTACTGTTAAAGAGAAACAAAATACTAGTGTTAGATGAAGCTACAGCTTCCATTGATTCAGCCACTGATGCAATCATTCAGAGAATCATAAGAGAGGAGTTTGGAGATTGCACGGTCATAACAGTAGCACATAGAGTACCAACTGTCATAGACAGTGACATGGTCATGGTTCTCTCCTTTGGTAAACATCATTTTTCTCTCGAATCAACCAACTCTGTCTTTTAATCTCTAAAACATGTTATCATGACCAATGTATGGGCTTTGGTGTTGGTTTTGGACAGGTAATCTAGTGGAGTACAACGAGCCTTCAAGGCTAATGGAGACTGATTCTTACTTCTCCAAGCTTGTTGCTGAGTATTGGGCTAGTTGCAGAGGAAACTCTTCTCAAAATCTCCAATTATAGACCTCGTCATCAATGCTTGGTATATCTGCTACTGAAACGTCAGAGACTTGAACCATCTTCCATTGTTGTAGTTTTGAACCCCAAAAAAAATGATTCGTTATCAAAGCATGGATAATGATAGTGCAGTAGCTCGGAATATGCCAGAAGAAGATGGACGTTTATTGTCGCGTCTCACATACCGTCTATGTGCATAGTATCATATGTTTATTCCTGTTTGTATACCTTTTGTGATAGACCGATGAAAGAGTTAAATTTTATTCTCATGTGCGAAGTTAGATTCCATTTTCATTTGAGGATCCATTGGAAACCCATGAAAAGTTCTCCTGCCATATGTGAGTTTATGAATGGTTTGATTCTGTTTTTAGAAATAAAAATTAATTATTTATGTGAATAATTATTAATTATAAAATAGTAAAATTTTATTAGTTAGAAACTCATTTTGAGCAAATCTTTTTCATTTACAAAGTACTCCCTCAATTTTTTTTTATATTATCATTTATACCTGAACAAAATTATATAATTACTAGATTAGGACTCGCTCGATGTGCGGGTTTAAATTTTTTTAAATTAAATTAAATTTAAAAGAATATAAAGTAAATATGTTAGTAATCTATCTATAAAATAAATAGATACACCGATGTATCCAATGTGATATTTGGTGTAAAAGGTGTTACTCTGCGGTTGAGACTATTAATCACGTTTCTTTAAATATCCTCGCTCGTGTGAAGTTTGGGATTTATCTCCGACTCTGGTCTTGTCAGAAGGTTTTACATATGACTCGGTGTAATCGAATTTGGATTTTGTTTTCTGGAAGAATGTCTCTCAAAAGGGTGATCCCGATCAACTTCTTCAATTACCATGAATTTTATGGGCAATCTGGAAAGCCATAAACAAAATTTTTTTTCAAGGTTTAGAGATTGAGGCAAATGATATAATTGCTAAGGCTTTGGGCGATGAGTTAGCCTTGGAAGAGGCGCTCTCTTTTACGGCGGTCATGTCAGCTCCATCTCCGTTTTCGCATGTCCATGTTTTTCACCTCGTGTCTAAGACGGAGCCTCTCCCCCTGCATTTAGTGTTAGAAGAGTTGTTGTGGGCCATAGAGCGGATACGTGCTGTAGGAATCACTTGTCAACATTTTGAGACTGATTGTGCTGAGTTACTCACTATTGTGCAGTCCAAGATTGCCCGTCTTTCTCCAACCTGCTCGATGAGTTTAAGTCGCTGGAGACCTTCCCACTATTCTCCATCTCCTGGATCTCGCGTGCGGCAAAATACGAAGGCGGGGTATCTTGTCTGTGCTTCGCGTTCTCTTATCTCTGGAGTTTTTTTTGTAAACCCCTTCCCTCCGGCTTGGGCAACTAACCGAAGAATTTTCTTTTAATTTATTGTTCGGTTGAAAAAAAAGTAATAGATACACTTTTAGTTAAAGAAAATAGTTGTAGATGAGTTCAAAGTTATTAAAATAAAATGAAATTTAACAAAAATATATATTTAATTCTTTTCGTAAGTAAAAACAATGTGGGGTGTATTCAACTTGACATTTTAAGTGATTTGTGTGAAATTTACAAATTCTATGTTATTCAATCATGGATTTTAAAAAGTCTATTAAAATTCACTGTTATTGAACTGATGATTTAAAAATCTACTTTAAAATCCATTAAAATATCTTGTTATTGAACTGATTATTTAAAAATCTACTTTAAAATCCACTGTTATTCAAAACAGTTTTGTGGATTAGGATTTTAATAACTTTTAGGATTCTGGAGGATTCTGTAGGATTTGTTTAGTTAAAAATACAGAAATTCAAATCTCATGGTTTTAGGTGGGATTTGAAAGAATTCTACAGAAAATCATATGAACTTCCCAAAAATCTATCAAAATTCTAAATTTCCTAAATCCCATCAAATTCTCCAAAATCATGGTTTGAATACATCCCCCCATATAAAAGTAAAGAGATAAACTTTTAGTTATAGAAAATAATTGTTTTTTTTGCTATAATACACTAATGTATATCCATTTATAAATATACTATCTACATTACCACTAAAGATTTATTTGTACACACAAAAATATTTTACTTGTAAAATATACTCTTTAGTCTTTACTACAACCAACAAATTTTATTAATGAACACATTAAATAACCTATTATATATCTCTTTACTTTAATATTTTTATAGTTACAAAAACACATATGTTAATCTTACATACTCATATCTTATATATATATATATATTACAATAGCAGTCTTTTTGAATAAATTATTTGATTGGTGAAAAAAATATGAGACGATTTTTTTATTATTTTTTCTACTTCAACAATCTTTTTCTTTTTGTAAAGGTGAGTATTTACATTTTTTTTTAAACAGTAATTAATTGTATAATTTTCACAATCATTTATTTATCTTATCTTATATAAAAAAGTAATCATTTTTTTTGGAAAATTAGCAACTTAAAATTAAAATAATTAAACAATATTATAATTTCGAATTTTATGATATATATATATATATATATATATTCCTTATAATAATTTTGTCTAAATTTTAAAGCTGTTTAAATTTTATAATTTTCTTACAAAAGTTTGTTTTCTTTAAAAGATTTTAAATAAAATTAGGTTTACTTTTCTCTGTTTTACTTTTATATAAAATCTTTTTATAGTAGGTTTTTAATTTTTACATTTTTATTTTTAAAATTTTTAATAAATTTAGAATTGACACGTGTTAACATCTGAATGATACAATTGACACGTGTCACATCTTGTTAATTAGTAATTTTGACATCAAGCTTTATATAATAAGATATTTTATCATAACATAAAATTTCTATTTAAAACCATACTAAATAAACATAAAATTTAAAATATAATAATACCTATGTTTAATTAAAAAGAAAATAAACACACCAAACTAGTGATTTAATAATTCGATAGACAAATCAAAGACAAATAAGTATATTTCTCACTTCGAAACACATTAGTTGATCATTTTGTGAAAAAAAGTATATTAATGATGATGTTTAAATAAATATGTATAATTCATTGTATCCTCTATTTATGTTTTGTGATGAAAATTTATTTTTAATAATATTCCAATTTTGTTGGATATTTGTTTTAACTAAAATAAGTGGATAGAATTTGTAAATTTTAAAACTGAAAGACTATTGTAGTTTGTAGGAGTTAAAATAAAATATATCTAAATTATTTATTTAGAGTGAATAGAGTCAACTATTAGAGAAAACATTTGTTCTATTATTAAAAAAACTCTATTTTTAGTGCATAAAATAAAGCCAATTATGGGAGATGGTCTTATAAAGTTTTCACTTAGAATTTGCATGCAGATTCACACCAGTATTTTATTAAATATTTATTTGACATGAAAATCTACCTAACGTTTATGTATGTGCAAAATAACATCCATACAGAGTTCTCAAAAATAAAAGTGAAGTCGTTCACCATTGAATCATCCAAAAACTAGTATATAACATGGGGAAAATAAAATTTCACATATTTATACATTTCACAAGCCGAAAATAAAATAAAAACATTTCACAAAATTAATTTTTGTTTTTGTTTTAACATTTTTTGTTTTTGTTTTAACATACTTACTTTTCAATCATTCGTTTATATAACCATCTATTTTTCCAAAAAAATGAGTTTTGATTATTTATACATTTTACACATATATTTATCAACTACTACTAGTATGGATGTAAACCCATCTATCTGGTTTTAACTTAAAAAAAAAAATATTTATAGAATCCCAAAGTGTTCAATATTAGAAATGTTACACAAATCAACTCGTAATCTTTGGAATAAGAAGGAAGGGGTTCACATTCTTCTAAATCCGCCTTTGGGCTCGAGGAAGTGCTGCAACGTTGAGACGAGGCTTCGTATTTTTTGTTGTTGTTGTAATTGTATTGTATCAGTAAGTAAACACATGTCAGGCAAGAAACAGAGTTTTTTCTTTCCTTTCTCACCTGCATTAATGGTAAGAGACCCCGGGCGTGATTCTCGTTTTGGATTCACAGTCATACGGGACCATGGGTAGGTGGGTTTATGAATCTAAGCAATTACGTAGTCAGGAATTAATTGTATCTGGCGACAGTTCCAAGGAGCCGTCTAATTCGACTCAATCATTTAGATACGTCGTTTAGCTTTAGTGAAACAACATCAATCAAACCTCTCATCTCAGGGTTTTTTTCATAAAGGCAGAAGCTTTTTTTTGTTGATTGAGCTCAGTTGCTTGCTTCTATAATGGTGGTTTCGATTGGTACCACTTTACCCTTTTTTTAGTTTTTAATCGTTGGTTCTTTGTCTTAGTTCTTTAAACTTTCCATTTTTTTTATTTCGAGGCAGTGTTCTTGGGTTGTGTGTGAGGTTCTTTGTAGGAAAAAGACAAACTTTTAGAATCTAACGAGTTTAATCATTCATACTATCTATGGTGGGATCATTAGAATCTCCCCACTTGGCTTCTTGTGTTCTTCTGTTCCTCTAAAAGACAAAAATTTAAGTGTTGATGATTTGCTTATTGTTATCTCTTGTGATGGGTTTTTTTTTTGGTATAACGCAGGAAGCCTTAAATGGTGTGATGTTGAGCTCAATTTGGCTTCTTTTTGCTTCCAAAGAACCGCTATAGATTTCTTGAATTTGTTTTTCATCGGCATCTTCTACTTGCTCTTGATAGCTGGTTCTGTTTCAAAATATTTTATAGTCAGGCGCCGCAAGACAGGATGGATCTTTGTGGCTGCAGCTATCTGCTGTGTTGTCACCAGCATCGTTTTTATTGGTGTTGGATTAAATAGTCTGATTTATGGTGCTAATGACGCCAATGAAACCCCCTGGGCTGCTTGCTTCGTTGAAGGGATCATTTGGTTCTCACTTGCGGTTTCGATGCTTGTTAATGGCTCCAAGTGGATTAAGATTCTTGAATCTGTTTGGTGGGCGTCTTTTGCTTTGTTGGATTTAACAGCAAAGAGTGGGATACTTTTGCAGGGAAATGGTATCCGAAGCTTCGACGTCATAACCTCCCCCATGAGTCTTTTGCTTTTCCTTTGCTCATGGATGAATTTGAGATCTTCTTCTGCAGCAGCTCAAGATTGCAGTGAAACAGATCCTCTATTAACTGAAAATCCTAGAAAAGAACCGGCAAGATTGGCAACAGCTGGATTTTTCAGCAATCTGTCCTTCTCTTGGATGAATCCTTTACTCTCGCTGGGATTCAAGAGACCATTATCCAGAGAAGATATCCCAAGTGTAGTCCCTGGGGATGAGGCTGAATTAGCTTACAATAAATTTTCTCAAGCATGGGATACTCTTCTTGCAGATGAAGACTCAACTAAGGAAAGAAACATGGTGTTTAGAGCCGTTGTAAAAGTTTACTTCAAGGAAAACATATTCATAACAGTTTGTGCATTTTTTAGAACAGTTGCCNTGGTAGTGTCCTGTATTGGATGTCTCCAACAATAGTTTCTTCTGTTATTTTCGTGGGGTGTGCTCTATTGAAGAGCGCGCCACTGAAAGCAAGCACCATTTTCNTGCTATACGTCTTTGTGGATTATGCAAACAGTGACCACAGGGATCTCCGCTATGGTTTCTTCAACTTAGCTTGTCTTGTTATGCTGAAGCTAGTTGAATCCTTGTCAATGAGACATTGGTATTTTGCATCAAGAAGATCAGGAATGAGGATTAGATCAGCGCTAATGGTAGCTGCCTACAAAAAGCAGCTAAAGCTATCAAGTTTGGGGAGGAAAAGGCATTCATCTGGGGAGATTGTGAATTATATCGCCGTGGATGCATATCGTATGGGAGAATTCTTATGGTGGTTCCACTCGGGATGGAGCCTTACACTGCAGCTTTTGCTTTCCACAGCTGTACTTTTTGGAGTGGTTGGAGCAGGAGCTTTTCCAGGTTTAATTCTTCTTCTCCTGTGTGGTCTCCTTAATCTGCCATTCGCAAAGATGTTACAGAACTGTCAGACCCAGTTCATGATCGCACAAGATAAGCGATTGAGGTCCACCTCAGAGATTTTGAACAGCATGAAAGTCATAAAGCTGCAGTCATGGGAAGAGGAGTTCAAAAAAAAGATAGAATCCTGTCGTGATGATGAATTCAAATGGTTGGCTAGGGCTCAGCTGACAAAGGCCTTTGGTAGTGTCCTGTATTGGATGTCTCCAACAATAGTTTCTTCTGTTATTTTCGTGGGGTGTGCTCTATTGAAGAGCGCGCCACTGAAAGCAAGCACCATTTTCACAGTTTTAGCTACACTAAGAGTTATGTCAGAGCCTGTTAAAATTATACCTCAGGCAATTTCTGCTATCATCCAAGTCAATGTCTCGTTCGACAGAATAAACAACTTCTTGCTTGATGACGAGCTAAAGATTGATGAAATTGAAAGAAGTGGTCTAGAGAAATCTGGAACAACAGTTGACATGCAAGCAGGAAACTTCAGTTGGGATCCAGAAACTAAGATTCCAACTCTTCAAAATATACATTTGGAAATTAAGCATGGGCAAAAAGTTGCGGTTTGTGGACCAGTTGGGGCAGGAAAATCATCACTGTTGCATGCAGTACTTGGAGAAATCCTAAAGTTTCTGGAACTGTAAGCAAAATAGCCACCAAGACTGACTTTAACTTTGTTCATTTAGTATAAATCTTTTTGTCACAAAATGCTTCCTTGATATTTTCCAATTGGAAAACAGGTAATGGTCTCTGGGTCCATCGCTTATGTTTCTCAGACCTCGTGGATTCAAAGTGGTACCATCCGGGACAATATTCTCTATGGAATGCCCATGGAAGCTAGAAAATACAATGCTGCTATAANAGCCTTACACTGCAGCTTTTGCTTTCCACAGCTGTACTTTTTGGAGTGGTTGGAGCAGGAGCTTTTCCAGGTTTAATTCTTCTTCTCCTGTGTGGTCTCCTTAATCTGCCATTCGCAAAGATGTTACAGAACTGTCAGACCCAGTTCATGATCGCACAAGATAAGCGATTGAGGTCCACCTCAGAGATTTTGAACAGCATGAAAGTCATAAAGCTGCAGTCATGGGAAGAGGAGTTCAAAAAAAAGATAGAATCCTGTCGTGATGATGAATTCAAATGGTTGGCTAGGGCTCAGCTGACAAAGGCCTTTGGTAGTGTCCTGTATTGGATGTCTCCAACAATAGTTTCTTCTGTTATTTTCGTGGGGTGTGCTCTATTGAAGAGCGCGCCACTGAAAGCAAGCACCATTTTCACAGTTTTAGCTACACTAAGAGTTATGTCAGAGCCTGTTAAAATTATACCTCAGGCAATTTCTGCTATCATCCAAGTCAATGTCTCGTTCGACAGAATAAACAACTTCTTGCTTGATGACGAGCTAAAGATTGATGAAATTGAAAGAAGTGGTCTAGAGAAATCTGGAACAACAGTTGACATGCAAGCAGGAAACTTCAGTTGGGATCCAGAAACTAAGATTCCAACTCTTCAAAATATACATTTGGAAATTAAGCATGGGCAAAAAGTTGCGGTTTGTGGACCAGTTGGGGCAGGAAAATCATCACTGTTGCATGCAGTACTTGGAGAAATCCTAAAGTTTCTGGAACTGTAAGCAAAATAGCCACCAAGACTGACTTTAACTTTGTTCATTTAGTATAAATCTTTTTGTCACAAAATGCTTCCTTGATATTTTCCAATTGGAAAACAGGTAATGGTCTCTGGGTCCATCGCTTATGTTTCTCAGACCTCGTGGATTCAAAGTGGTACCATCCGGGACAATATTCTCTATGGAATGCCCATGGAAGCTAGAAAATACAATGCTGCTATAAAAGCATGTGCGTTGGATAAAGATATGAACGGTTTTGGACATGGTGACCTCACAGAAATAGGACAAAGAGGGATTAACTTGAGCGGAGGACAAAAGCAAAGGATTCAGCTGGCCCGTGCTGTCTATGCAGACGCTGATGTTTACCTCCTTGATGACCCTTTTAGTGCTGTGGATGCACATACAGCTGGAATTCTTTTTCATGTAAGTGAGAACATTGCATATTTGCATTGAAAGAAGCTTTTCTTAATGACTGCTTCTTAATATGTTCAACTGTGACTGCAGAAATGTGTTGAGGATGCGCTGAAAGGAAAAACTGTCATTCTAGTTACTCACCAAGTCGAGTATCTCTCAGAAGTTGATCAAATCCTGGTAAATCTTGAGTGGCAGCAAATGAAAAATCTTTATTCTACGTCTTAACTGTTTAATTAGTATTCATTGGTGATATTGATCAGGTTATGGAGGAAGGAAGAATCACTCAGTTAGGAAAGTATGAGGAGCTCTTAATGATGGGGACTGTATTCCAACAGCTGGTGAATGCTCATAATGATGCAGTAACTGTATTACCTTTAGCGAGTAATGAAAGCCTTGGAGATCTTAGGAAAGGGGGTCGAGACAAAGAGATAAGAAACATGACGGCTGTTGAAAAAATCGAAGAAGAGATCGCAACAACCAATGTTCCAGGGGTACAACTTACACAAGAAGAAGAAAAAGAGAGCGGTTATGTTGGGTTGAAACCTTTTTTGGACTATATCCGTGTGTCTCGAGGATTCTATGGTCAAGTGTATTGGGTCAGGTTGGCTTTGTAGTTTTCCAGGCTGCATCAACATATTGGCTGGCTTTTGCCATAGGGATCCCTGAACTCACTATTACAATGCTTATTGGAGTCTACAGTATTATCTCAACTCTTAGTTCTGGGTTTGTATACGTGAGAGCTATTTCGACTGCTCATCTTGGACTAAAAGCTTCCGAGGCCTTCTTCACTGGTTTCACAAATGCAGTCTTTAAAGCCCCAATGCTTTTCTTCGATTCTACTCCCGTAGGGCGCATTCTCACTCGAGTAAGATTGCTTTGCTTACATGTATTTTAATAAACTATATAACTTCATGTATGATGTTGTTAAATGTAACATTTGCAGGCTTCTTCTGATTTGAACGTCTTGGACTTTGACATCCCATTTGCATTCATATTTGTGGTAGGACCGGCTATCGAGCTCGCTGCAACTCTTACCATCATGACATATGTGACATGGCAAGTAATTATAATAGCTCTTCTTGCTTTGGCAGCCACAAAAGTTGTTCAGGTACTTGTTGCGATTTTACTTCCTTTTCAGTTCGTTTATGCAGCAAAGACGTCACTATCAACACCCGCTTCTTTGTTGAAAAATAGGATTACTATTTAGCCTCTGCAAGGGAGCTGATTAGAATCAATGGAACAACCAAAGCTCCAGTGATGAATTATGCTGCAGAAACTTCACTTGGAGTGGTGACAATACGAGCTTTTGGAACGGTAGAGGGATTCTTCAAAAACTACTTAAACCTAGTTGATGCAGATGCTNAGCATGAGCTTTGTTTGAGAAAATCTGTTATATTTATGGTATTCATCAAACTGAAAGGTTCTGCATGAACTTATGCCTCTGTGTTACAGGCCTCGTTGGACTTTCGCTGTCTTATGCACTTACTCTGACACAAACTCAGGTGTTTCTGACCCGATGGCATTGCACCTTATCGAATTCAATCATTTCAGTAGAGAGAATAAAACAATATATGAATATACCAGAAGAAGCTCCTGCAGTTGTGGAGGATAGAAGACCACCTTCTTCATGGCCTTCCACTGGTATGATTCACTTGCAGGATCTTAAGGTTAGAAGAAAATATATAGTGTGTTACACAATGATAGTAATAATTATGGTAAACGCATTGATTTGCGTCATTTATTTGTTTCAGATAAGATATCGTCCCAATGCTCCGTTAGTTCTCAAAGGAATCTCTTGCACATTCAGGGAAGGGACAAGAGTAGGAGTTGTGGGGAGAACGGGAAGTGGGAAAAGCACTTTAATCAGTGCTTTGTTTCGTTTGGTAGAACCAGCAAGTGGTTGCATTTTGATTGATGGTATTGACATAAGTAAGATTGGCCTAAAGGACCTGAGAATGAAACTGAGCATCATTCCTCAAGAACCAACTCTTTTCCGTGGCTGCATAAGGACCAACCTTGATCCTTTAGGTGTTCACTCCGACGATGAGATATGGAAGGTGAAATAAGAAACAAGAATGAGATTTATAAACCAAAAGATTGAAAACCTTCCTAATAACACCATTTCTTTTTGTAGGCTCTTGAGAAGTGTCAGCTCAAGACGACGATTACCAATCTGCCTAATAAGCTTGATTCTTCAGGTAATTGAAAAACAGTAGTGTTTCACTTCACAAAATGGGACGTTACACTTATGTTCATCTTTTGTTATTGGTGGGACGAAATGAGAAGTGAGTGATGAAGGAGAGAACTGGAGCGTGGGACAGAGACAATTGTTTTGTCTCGGTAGAGTACTGTTAAAGAGAAACAAAATACTAGTGTTAGATGAAGCTACAGCTTCCATTGATTCAGCCACTGATGCAATCATTCAGAGAATCATAAGAGAGGAGTTTGGAGATTGCACGGTCATAACAGTAGCACATAGAGTACCAACTGTCATAGACAGTGACATGGTCATGGTTCTCTCCTTTGGTAAACATCATTTTTCTCTCGAATCAACCAACTCTGTCTTTTAATCTCTAAAACATGTTATCATGACCAATGTATGGGCTTTGGTGTTGGTTTTGGACAGGTAATCTAGTGGAGTACAACGAGCCTTCAAGGCTAATGGAGACTGATTCTTACTTCTCCAAGCTTGTTGCTGAGTATTGGGCTAGTTGCAGAGGAAACTCTTCTCAAAATCTCCAATTATAGACCTCGTCATCAATGCTTGGTATATCTGCTACTGAAACGTCAGAGACTTGAACCATCTTCCATTGTTGTAGTTTTGAATCCAAAAAAAATGATTCGTTATCAAAGCATGGATAATGATAGTGCAGTAGCTCGGAATATGCCAGAAGAAGATGGACGTGTATTGTCGCGTCTCACATACCGTCTATGTGCATAGTATCATATGTTTATTCCTGTTTGTATACCTTTTGTGATAGACCGATGAAAGAGTTAAAATTGTATGTGAGAAGTTAGATTCCATTTTCATTTGAGGATCCATTTGGAAACCCATGAGAAGCTCTCCTGCCATATGTGAGTTCATGAATTAAAATGGTAAACCAACTGTTTTGTTTTCCAAAACGAAATGAACCATTTATAATTTTTTTTGGGCAAAAAAATTAACCATTTATATAGTATTTGTATATAATATTAAAATAACTAATATATATATATATATATATATATATATATATATATAAACGGAAGAAGGATAATAATGGTGATGGTGAAGGCGACGGCGATTTTAGGGTTTTGAATGGTTTTGCGTGTTCGAAGATTCGGTTGGTTGTGGTTAATCCGGGTGGTCGATGGTTCGTCCCTTTCTTATGCAGATCGGGGCGATTGTACGGTGGATAAATGGGGCGTTGAGGTTTGTCGCGATGTCTGGCGAGGGTTATGGGATTTGGGTCTTCAATGGAGGGATTGGGTGTCTTTAGGATCGGATTATGATCAAGGGAGGATTTCACGAGATCTGCAGATGCTCGAGATTTTGGTATGCAGAATCTTTTGCTTCTCGCGATTGATTAGGTTTGGTGAATCGGATCTCGTAATGTTGTACAGGGGTATCATTGTGCGAAGGGATTATTTTCGGTTCAGATTCGGATCGATAAGGTGTATCTCTTTCTCTTGGATGATGCGATTTTGGTTTCCTTTTCTTGAGATATCAAGTATGTTATTGGTTCATTTGGAGATCCTCTCGAATCACGCTGCCTTCAATAGACGCTATCTGTTGGATCTCGGGCTTTGATTTTTCTGGAGGATTGGGGAGGATAAAAGGGGGTTCTCTGCGATAGTTAGTCCTCATCTCAATTCATTTGCTCTCAAACATCTTCTTGGCAATAGTTCTTGTTCCTATTGTTCCCTTTGTTTTGCGGTGGTGATTATGTCGCAGAGTGGTTTTCTGGGGAAGAGCGTTTCTGGTAAGGTGCCGGCTGGTATGGCTCCAAAGCGGAAGATTAAGATCCCGTATTTTGATAATTCCGCATTGATAGAGGGGTACTCTAAAACGGTGGTGGGGCGCTGTATGAATCCAAGGGTTCAGGATATGAAGTCGCTGCTGTTCATGCTTCCCAGGATCTGGCATCTTGAAGGAAGGGTTGTGGGAGCGGATTTGGGTCAAGGGAAGTTTCAATTTGACTTTGACAACGAAGATGACATTGCGGAGGTGCTTCATATGGCGCCGTTTCACTTTGACCGCTGGATGGTTTCAACGGTCCGCTGGTCTCCAACTGTTGATCCGGCGTATCCTTCAGAGCTAACATTTTGGGTCCGAGTGTTAAATGTGCCATTCCAGTTTTGTGCTGAACCAACCTTCCGCAGCATCGGGGAAGATCTTGGCCATGTGGAATCAGTGGATATTGATGGAGGGAGGGTTCGTGTTACTGTGGATGGGTTTAAACCCTTGTGTTTTGACATAGTGATTGAATTTTACAATGGGGAGGAAACGGTTGTTGACTTGCGGTACGATAGGCTTCGTGGCTACTACAAGAGGTGTTTCAGTTTGTGTCATGATAAGGATCACTGTCCTTTGTTGGAGACTGCTAAAACTGAGGTTTGTGAGGTTCTGCTTGTGGAGGAAGAGGAGGCTGTTCGTTCGGTGCAGAGTTATAAAGGTGCGGTCACTAATGACAGGAGGAAAGGTAAGGAGAAGGTGGTTGATGGCAAAGGTTTGTCCACTAATGGTGAGGGTCAGCGGACTCACAAGGGCAGGCACAACTCGGGTGTTAAAATCAAGCCTGCTGGTGAGGTTGGTGAATCATCTGCGAAGCATCGTAGGTCCCAGACATATGTCCAAGCTAATGACCATAGACATATGGCTCGAGTTGCGGCTGCTATCCTTTCCTCAGTTGTGGTTCCGAATGGAACAGAGGTGAAGGCTCCGGTTATAGCTTCTGGTGATCAGGGGACATTGGTGCACAGTTCTATTGAAGGGGTTCAGCCTTCAAAGAAGGTTCGCAAAACTCTCTTTCAGGATTCATCTCTGGGAAATGACAGAGACCAAGGTTTAGGATCGACTTCTGCTCTCACAGAGTTGGACAACGCTGCTGTAGGATCAACGATGCCACTCTCTGGATTGACTGCTCCGGTTCCGGTGTGTGTTGATAATTCAAAGCTTTTGGAGTCACATGTGTTGCCTAAAGGGACGGATGGTAGCTCAACTTTGGTGGAGGAAGAAGGGGAAGTTAGGCTTCCGCAGACTACTGCCATGATCGAGGGGGATTTAGTTCAGACTACTGATCAGGTAGATGCTGCAGGGGATACTGGGTTCGTGGGACAGGCTTCGACAGATGATGAAGCATTGGTTCAGAATCAGGTCACTGATGATGCCTTGGTTCCGGATGCTACTCATGAGGAAGCCAAGGCCTCCGAGGATGCTCCAACTGATATAGTTCTGGATCTTCAAGAGGATCCAGTAGTAGGGAGGGACAAGGGTGATGAGGACTGTGACGATCCTATGGATGCGGAAGCACAAGGTGAAGGGTTGACTGTTTCGGACTCCATGATAGACAAGGACCGTAAGTCAAAACCTTCTCTGCCTAAATGAAGATTTTAAGCTGGAACTGCCAAGGTCTTGGAAACAAGGCAACTATTGGATATCTCAGAGATCTATGGGGGAAGCACCGGCCAGACTTTTTATTTCTTTCTGAAACTAGACAGTCTTTTTCGTTTATGGAACTTTTTGTTGGTCATCTTGGTTATTCATCTTTAAAAACAGTTGAACCTATTGGTTCTGGTGGTTTAGCATTATTCTATAATAATAATTATCAGGTTTCAATTTTATATGCTTCTAATCGATTGATTGATGTGGAAATGACTTTTAAGGGACAAATTATTTTTCTAACCTTTGTGTATGGTGATCCGGTTCCTAAGAACCGAGACTTGGTTTGGGAACGGTTAACGCGTATTAGTCTAACTCGGGATTCTCCTTGGTTTCTTATTGGTGATTTCAATGAATTAAAAGGCAATCATGAGAAGAGGGGTGGGAAACTCCAACCTGCATCTTCTTTTTTGAATTTTAATTCGATGATTTGGCACTGTGGTTTATTGGTATTTCCGGCTGTCGGGGATAGTTTGTCATGGCGGGGTTGGCGGGATAAAAAACCCATCCGATGTCGTTTGGATCGAGCTTTAGCTAATGAGAAGTTACATGACTTGTTTGGTAATTCATTCACGAAATATTTGGACATGATCGCCTCGGATCAAACCGGCTCTAACCTCTCTTGAGGATAAAACACGACGGGGGTGGAGTAGCTTCCGGTTTGATAGGCGATGGCTAGATAAGGAGGGGTTCCCGAAAACTATTTCTGTGGGGTGGGCTTCTGGAGAGAGTGCATCAACAGGAAATGTGGTAGACAAGATTATTACTTGTCGGATGGCTATTTCTCGGTGGAGGAAGATCCAGGTTCCATATCGAAGGGAAACAATTGAGGAGTTGAAAAGTTCCTTAGCGAAGGCCCAGGCGGATGATTCTACCACGGTTGAGTCTATCGCGGAACTCACCTGGAAATTGCGGGAGGCATACCGGGATGAGGAAGTCTATTGGTATCAGAAGAGTTGAAGCCGCTGGATGAGATTTGGAGACCAAAATACTAGTTATTTTCATGCTCAAACAAAACAACGGCGAGTCAAGAATCGTATTGTTGGACTTCATGATGCAGCGGGTCAATGGGTAACGGAGGAGGCTGGTATTCAGAACATAGCCACTTCCTATTTTCAAGGGTTATTTACTTCCACGGTCCCTATGGATTTTGAGGAGACATTAGGTGAAATTAGTAGGTCCATTACGGATGAGACTAATGATTTTTTAACGCGATCGGTCATGGAAAAGGAAATCAGGGATGTGTTATTTATGATGCATCCAGATAAGGCACCTGGACCGGATGGTATGACAGCTCTTTTTTATCAACGGGCGTGGGATACGGTCAAGGTAGATCTGGGTATCTTGGTAAATTCATTTCTCCAGGATGGGGTTTTTGATAAGCGGTTAAATAAGACGAATATTTGTCTTATCCTAAAGGTAGACAAACCAACTGCGATGATGGAATGGCGTCCTATTAGTCTCTGTAATGATGGGTATAAGATCATCTCGAAGGTGTTATGTCAGCTCTTGCGGTTGTTTCTAACGACATTGATATCAGAGATGCAGTCGGCTTTTGTGGAGAGTCGTTTGATCACGGATAATATCCTGATTGCTCAGGAAATGTTCCATGGTTTGCGGACCAATCCTTCGTGTAAAGGGAAGTTTATGGCTATCAAGATAGATATGAGCAAAGCTTATGATCGGGTAGAATGGGCTTTTGTTGAGCATTTGTTGCGGAAATTTGGTTTTTGTGGGAAGTGGATCTCTTGGATCATGTGGTGTGTGAGATCTGTCCAATACAGCGTTTTGCTAAATGGACAACCATATGGTTCAATAATTCCTTCTCGTGGACTTAGGCAGGGAGATCCCTTATCACCATACCTATTCATACTTTGTAGAGGTGCTTATTGTAAACCTTCGCAAGGCGGAACGGTCCAAACTCATTACGGGGATTAAGGTATCTACAGCGTGTCTCGCTATATCTCATTTGTTATTCGCGGATGATAGTCTGTTTTTTCGTCGGGCCACGAAAGAGCAGTGTGCGGCTGTGCTAAGGATTCTTAAACAATATGAACGGGTATCTGGACAGCAGATAAATTTCCAAAAATCTTCTGTTCAGTTTGGACATATAGTGGATGATGATCTCCGAGAGGAGTTAAAAGGATTGCTGGGTATCATGAATTTGGGGGG
>NC_025699.1:12221273-12222886 GCF_000633955.1 Camelina sativa | reverse complement strand
GGATTGCTTGGGATAAATTGTGTATTGATAAAATGGATGGGGGACTGGGATTTCGATGTCTAGATGATTGTAATACTGCTCTTTTAGCAAAACAACTCTGGAGATTGATCACATGTCCTGACTCATTATTTGCTAGGGTTTTTAAAGGTTGTTATTATCGGCATTCAGATCCCTTGGATCCCATCAAGTCTTATTCCCCATCTTATGGATGGAGGAGTATGATATCTGCTCTCTCTCTGGTAAACAAAGGACTCATTAAACGAGTCGGTTCCGGTGACTCCATCTCTGTATGGTCTGACCCTTGGATTCCGGCTCAATCCCCGAGACCAGCTTTGCATTCTGGATCACCTTCTAATCCTATGCTTAGAGTTAACACTTTCATTGACAGGAGTTCAAACTCCTGGGATATGGCGTTGCTTTCGGCCACTTTTGAGCTGGAAGATGTTGCCATCATCTCGGCCTTACCTTTGGGTAATCTTGACTCCCCGGATCGATTGGGTTGGCACTTTACCAAAACGGGAGTCTACTCGGTGAAATCGGGATATAATGCTTTACGCCAGGCTCGGGTTTTTACACCGGATTTTACAGTTTCTGGTCCAAATTTTATTCCTTTACAAGCCTTTGTATGGAAGATCCGGTGTCCCCCAAAAATACGGCACTTCTTGTGGCAAGCAATCACTGGTTGTGTTGCAACAACAGCTAATCTTCGGAAACGTGGAACAAGCTGTGATAGCGAGTGTGCTCTTTGTGGTTTTATAAAAGAGACAATTAATCACACTCTGTTTGACTGTCCTCCGGCGCGTCAGGTCTGGGCATTATCTACTTTTCCGACGGCCCCTGCGTTTTTCCCAACGGGGTCCATCTATGCCAATATGGACTCCTTATTTTGGAGATTTCCCGACGTTCCTTCGGCAGATATTTATCCTTGGATTATCTGGTATATTTGGAATGATAAATTGTTTAGCAACCTGGACTCTAATCCACAAGCAATTTTGCGTTTGGCGGAAGAAGAGGCCAGACTTTGGACTTCGGCAAAGGAGGCTGCTGTTGAGAATCCTCGTACAGCTAGCAATCAAATATTTTCATATCTTAGGATTCCTGCTGCCTTTGGGAAAACTCGGTATACACATAGTTACCGCTGTTTTGTGGATGGTTCTTGAAAGGCGACAGACCAATATGCTGGTAGAGGTTGGTTTAGCATTTCTTCTTTGGGGGAGCTCTCCACTATGGGTGCATCTAACCTCCGTCGCAGTCTTACCCCTCTACATGCAGAGGTAGAAGCTTTGCTTTGGGCAATGCGGTGTATGATTGGTGCAGATAATCAGGATGTTGTGTTCCTGACAGACTGTTCGGATTTAGTGAAGATGGTATTTTCGCCTGCTGAGTGGCCTGCATTCAAGACTTATTTGGATGACATAGAAGCGGATATGGAGGAATTTCTCTCCTTTTCAGTGGTCTTGATCCCTCGTTCACAAAATGGTAAAGCGGATAATCTAGCGCGGCGTGTTCGTGTAGTTTTGCACCCAGTTACCTATGTAAACGATTTACCTTTCAATTGGCTCTCGTTTGAGCTGATCTTGTACTTGTTGACAAAAAAAAAAAAAAAAAAAAAA
>NC_025699.1:12218783-12220753 GCF_000633955.1 Camelina sativa | reverse complement strand
AAAAAAAAAAAAAAAAAAAAAAAAACTAGAGCCAAAATTAATCAAAATTGATAAAATAAAGTAAATTATAGTCCACTAAAAATAAACATAAATGATTCGGACCGTCATCTTTGGGCCAACAATCAATACAGAAAATAATTGAAAACTATACCACTCGCAGAAATTTATTGGTGCCAACAAATGAGAAGTAAAATTATTTTTTGCTGACTATTTAGATTTGGTGAAAATGGCTGTTTTCCTACCGACTGACTAACTTATAAATACATGAAAGAAATACAGAGTAACAAGTAACAGTTATCTTTTATTTTATTTTTTATTTTATCTTTGCTTTCTCGTTGTACAAATGTTAAAACAAATAATTTGAGACGAAAGTTTGTACTTATATATATGCTGAGACATGAGAGTGAAACCTTTTTGAAAATATCCATGAATTTGAGCTTCAAAATTTTTTTTTTTCTTTTCTTTTTTAAGGAGAAAATTGATATATTGAAATTCTTTTCGATTATTTATTGTCATGATTAAGTCTGCGACCAATTATATCGAATAAATCTGCGGTAACTAAAAATAAGTCTGTAAAAAAAAGAAAATTAATATAGTATTGAATAAAAATATGATCATTACAAGTCAATCTAGCAATTAATCTTTTTTCAATACAACTCTGTAGCCATTTACAGACTTAGGCCTGTGCATTCGGGTATCCGATCGGATTCGGATTCAGATATTCAGGTTTTTGGATTTTCGGATGTATAGATATAAAATCCGATCGGATATTTTATAATATCGGATCGGGTTCGGATCGGGTGTCTTCGGAAAAAAAAAAAAATCTGTCGTGAAGGAAAAAAAGAAAAAAGAAAAAAAAATCTACCTTCTACCTCCCTATTCTTTTGTCTTCCTCCTCTTCATCTCTCTCTTTTTCAGCCAAAACCCTAGATTTATTTATCCATGGCCACCACTTCAATAACCAAATCCTTCAAATCTCCTACCAAATCTAACAATCTATAGCAAATTGTATGATATGATTCTTATTTATCTCTTTTTCCAATCTCACTACTCAAAATCCACAAACTATCACTCTTTTTTTTAGATTTATTTGTCATGTCATAAAATTGATCTGGATAATAAAAAAATAAATCAATTATGGATTTTAGAGTTCTTGTGTTGATTGAGAAAGGAAATAATAAGTCAATTAGGAATTTTAGAATACATATATATTTGTGTATACATAAATATTTAACGTTTTTAAAATATGACAGAATAACTAAGGTGGCTAAGTAGTTTCTAATGCACAAATAAATACCTAAGGTGCTGGGTTCGAATCCACATAAGTGCATTTTTATACTTAATTCGGGTTAATTCGGGTCTTCTTCGGGTATCGGGTAATACTCGAACCCGATCGGGTATCCGAAATTCAGAGAAACTGAATCCGATCGGGTATTACATACTATCCGAATCCGAACCGAACTACCTATATAGACTTATAATAAGTCCTGTACATTAAGTCTGTGGTTAGAAAATAATTCTGTAGGACAAAACAAATCTGCAAAAAAAAAATTTGCCGGTGTAGTCATAAAAGTCTGTAAGATATGTCTGTGGTAGACAAAATGTCTGCGACAACCTATAAATCTGCGATAAAACATATTTGGAGAATAAATATGCGGCATAAATAAATTTGTAGAACAAATCTACAAAAAAATAAATCTACAATAACTATGCAAAAAAAATTGTTACAGATTTGTCTTATAGAATTATTTGAAATTTGACAAAATTCAAGTTTTATTCGTAAATAGCAGCATCATTTGCCACGCTGACATTAAAATTTTAATGGCATTTTCGTAATAAGTTTTTTGCAACAAAGCTTATAAAGGATATTATAGAGATTAAAAAATATGAAAAACATTCTAGTTATTTTTTAAAGATATAGGTTATTCTAGTTATTACTTCCTATATATATATATATATATATATATATA
>NC_025699.1:12202437-12218564 GCF_000633955.1 Camelina sativa | reverse complement strand
ATATATATATATATATATATATATATATATATATATATATATTATTCTAGTTATTTTAAATAAAAATTATTAGTTAAGAACTCCTCTCACCGGAATAAAATTTAAAACTTATTTAGAGAGACTAGTGTGACAAACAGACAATATTTATAGATTACTGCAAATAGTCAAATGCATCACAAATTATATACACAATTAAAATAGTACAAACCTAGTAATTTTAAAAACCTAATATGTAGGTTATATTGCTTATAGATGCTTAGTCCACATATTTGCCAAAACAATTTTGTCATTAATTTAAAATAACTTGTAAAATGGTCAACCAACAGTTTTTTTTTCCAAAACCAAATGAACCATTTATAATTTTTTTTTGGGCAAAAAAATGAACCATTTATATAGTATTTGATTTTATATAATATTAAAATAAGAAAAGCCAAAATTAATCAAAATTAACAAAATCTATATAATAATAACAAACCGAATAAATGCGACCAACAATTGTGTTTTTTCAATCGTACCTTTTGGATATTTTCTAAAAAATCGCGATGGATCATTAAAATGATTATTTATGAAAAGTTATAACTGTTCACTGTAAAGTTGTGTTGATTGAAACATTTGTATCTTTTGATATATATATATATATATATATATATATATTTGTCTATTTGAACTGTTTTCATTTCTTTGCCATGACACAAAATCAACTAAAATTTCAATCTCAACAGTTTATACATTTTTCTAAATTATTTTCTAGCAAACATTTTTTTAAAAATCAAGAAATTCTTCTAATTCTTGATTTAACAAAAGATTTTTGGAACGATGAATCTATCTCGAATAAATGCCACTAAAGGTTGTGTTTTTTCAATCGTACATTTTGGATAATCTTCCAAAAAATCTATAGAAAATTTAAATTATGTGTTTAACAAAAAGTTGTGATTGTTCATTGTAATGATTTTTTTGTAAAGTTGCAACTGTTCATTGTAGAGTTGTGTCTATTCGAATATTCGTATCTTTTGATATCTATATATTTGTCTGTTTGAACTATTTTTATTTTTTTTCCCATGACACAAAATAATATAAAATTTTAATCTTAACGGTTTTTACAGCTCTCTAAATTATTCTCTAGCATTCGTTCTTTTAAAAGTAAGAAATTCCTCCAATTCTTGATTTAACAAAAGATTTTTGGAATGATGAATCTAATTTATAACTTTTAGTTAATTATATATATATATAAATTAATGAAAGTAGCTATATATAATAGCAATCCGAAGAAATGCCACCAAAAGAGTTAGATGGATTATATAATGAGCTTTTGGATTGGACTTTTGAATATGATAATAAATATGTCTTCTATTTAAAAGCAGTTTATATGAGTTTGTAGGTATAATTAAGTGCATACACAACAGTTGCGATTTGTTGTAGTACCTTTTCATAAAAATATGTTTTTATTTGTTTTTTTTTTAAATTCAACCGTCCGCGAGACGCTTCAAACATTTTACGGCCAACCATTGTTTCACTATGCACGATCAAAGCGTCACAGAGCGAGACCTTAGCATACAGCTCCTCGGGGGTCATGTTATACGAGCAGTCGACATTCGCGAAACCCTCCAACACCTTTAAACCATCCTAGGCTTAAAGGTGTATTGCGTCGTCCGCGGGAAGGGATGAAAGCGATGGACGGGAATGGGAGAGGCGATCTGGTGGAGGAGTTCTTCAGAGAATTATTGGTGGCGGCGGAGATCGAGAAACATGCGCCGGCGACGGCTGACGACATAGCTACCGCTTTTAGGGATCTATTACACTACTTGTATTTCCTTAATTAGACCCAATCGGCGAATGTATATATATACATTAAAGGAAACTTGGTGGACAAGTAAGTAAACTACGCACACCGTTACAATATATTTTAGATATCCCAATAGTGTAGTGAGTGTGAGTAGAGAAATTGGGATAATTGGTGAGTGAGTGAGTGAGTGAGAAATCTAAGTTGGTAGAGAAACTAAAAGAATTTGATGTATTCATGCTTGGTCAAGAATAAAACATTTTCAAAAGCTCCGTTTGAAAAACATATGGTTCTGATCTTAGTTACTGCTGGTTTATTATATAAACATACGTGTGGTTAAATAACATGACAAACTTGGAGAATTAAAAGAAAGATAAAACATAACAGATAAAACGTTCTCGTCATCATGATAAATCTTATAAGAGAAAATTAAAAAGTTAGAAAACTATAGAATTATGAGTTATCGTGTAGCTTTACTATATAATCTAGGACAATATTATACGAAATGATAATAATAATAATAATAATAATAATAATAAATAAAAAAGCTTTACCAATAGAATGAAGTTGAACCAAAGATGATATTTTTGAAGATTTGTGTGTTTTGTTTGATGAGAAAACTAGTACAAATTATATAATTTCTTAAATATGGAAGTTTATTCTTTTTAAGAAAAACCTTATAACTTTTTTGTATGATTTTTCTATAATTTGTATTATATGATTTTTTAAGAATTTTATATAATTACTTTTGTATGATTTTTTTTTTGTCATCTGTTACATTATCATTAGAAATATTTTTCTAATTATTTTTCTACAGATTTAATAATTAATTAATTGTAGAATTTCTTTAATTACAAATGTATTGTTTTTTAAGAAAAAAGTAATTTTTTTTCTTTTACAATTAGTAAGATATTGCATATACACGAATTAGGAAATGTAAGAGCAGGGAGTAATTTATATTTTGGTATTGGTAGTACCTTGCAAAATCGCAGAGAAGACCCATGCTTGCTTCGGGTCAATGGGACATAATGCTAGAGAATGTGTGTAGGATATAAAGACAGTCAAAATCATTTCGAATTTTATATTTTGTATATACATGAATTAGGAAATGTAAGAGCAGAGAGTAATTAGATTTTGGTATTGGTAATACCTTGCAAAATTGCAGAGAAGACCCATGCTTGCTTCGGGTCAATGGGACATAATGCTAGATTTGTACATAATATGCACTATAAATTAAATCCTCTTATAGTAGTACATTACACACATACACAATGAAATCTTATTATATATGGTTTCATTTCTAAATCATATAAATAAAAGTAGAGTTTTGATCTCTCCTTATTGGTCTATTTGATATTTAATGTTTTAAAATATAATATTTATTTTTAATTAAACTTAAAATTCAACACATTTAATCATATATATAATTTCATACTTTAATTTCACTAATTACTACTAATTTATAACTGAAAATTCATACTTTAATTTCACTTAATACTACTAATTTGTAACTGAAATTAAATAAATTGTGAATTGACTATTGTTTTCCTCCAGTCATTTTCAATTAAACACACTATCAATTAAAATTATAACTCCTCTAATTAAATTATTTTAGAAATAACTTCTATCACTACAAATCCTATAAATAACCATTCTCACATCCTCCTCCACCATATCTCAAATTCTAATTGCTTTTTTTTTTTAATGTTTTTGCATGGGTTGAAAACTCATTGTAAGTGTTTTTTTTAACAACTCATTGTAGTGTTTAATTATATATTTTGTTGGATATATCTTATATTGTGTTTTCAATTTTATTTCTTTGTTTTATGTATTGTTTCCTTTCTTCTTTGTTTTCTTATTATTTTTAATTTTAAATTACATATGATAATAAAAAAATTACATTACATATGTATTATAAAAATTTGATGGCTATACAAAAAAAAAATATCATGCAGATTCTAAAAATTATTAATTTTGATCATTGCACAATAAGATAATCAAACTAAAGAAATCATCTTTATTCTTTTATCTAGATATTTGATTATTTCTTACAAATTTATTTTATTTGTAAAAGTATGCAATGTTTTAAGAAAATAAACTATTGTAATACAATAATTAAATTAATTTTCTTTAATTCTCTCTAAACTCTAAAAAATTGTAATACATATTTTTAGTATACTCATCATTATATTTAGTTCTTGTGATCCAACATATAATTATATGAAGCTATTGATTGCACTTCATATGATTTCATAGGGAATACATTTAATTTGTTACATACAAAATAATTTGGATTTTAATTATTTTACTCTTTAGTTTTTTTTCCAGCATTTAACTCATTAGCTTATGTATTAGTTTATATCATAGTAAATATTCATTTTTACACACACACATATATATATATATATATATATATATATATAATTTATTCGATTTGCTCTTTATTGGTCAATTTGCTCTTTAATGTTTTAAAATATAATATATCTTTTTAGTTAAACTTAAAATTCAACTCATTTAATCATATACATAAATTCATACTTTAAATTTACTACTTACTACTAAATTGTAACTGAAATTACATAAATTGTGAATTGACTATTGTTTTCCTACATTTATTTTCAATTAAACACACTATCAATTATAATTGTAACTCCTCTAATTAAATTATTTTAGAAATATAACTTCTATCACTTCAAATCCTATAAATAATGATTCTCACATCCTCCTCCACCATATGTCAAATTCTAAATATTTTCTTTCTTTGGTTTATGTTTTTGCATGGGTTGAAAACTCATTGTAAGTGTTTAGTTATATACTTAGTTGGATATATCTTATATTGAGTTTTCAATTTTGTTTGTTTGTTTTATGTATTGCTTCCTTCCTTCTTTGTTTTCTTATTATTTTAATTTTAAATTACATATGTATAATAAAATTTTGATGGCTATACAAAAAATCTTATCATGTAGATTCAAAAAAATATTGATTTTGATCATTGCACAGTAAGATAATCAAGCTAAAGAAATCATCTATATAGGGAATGTACTTAATCTATATAAACAACTTAAACTGATTTGGATTTTAATTATTTAACTCTTTAGTTTATGTAGCAATTCATATGATTTTAATTTAATTTATAAAAAAATTAAACTGATTTGGATTTTAATTATTCAACTCTTTAGTTTATGTATTAGAACATAAACTGAATTTTTGAACATCATAGTATATACTCATTTTTATTATGTACAATATACAGTATTTTTTTTACCTTGAATAGTCAAAAATATCAAACAAAACTAGGGGCATTTGCATAAATACCCTTTTTACTATACCTTTTTGCAAAAATACAATTTTTTGTTGTTCATTTTCAATAATACTCTTTTTAATATACAACATAACTAAATTTTAACCCTAAACTCCAAATACTAAACTCTACCCCCTCAAAACTATATCCTACATCTAAAATAGAGAATCCAAATCAAAAACAAAAAATTCTAGAAGTTAATTTAACACATTATAATTGTGTGAAAGAGGACAAAAATGAAAATAACCAAAAAATTGGTATTTTTGAAAAGGGGTATCAACAAAATGGTATTTCTTACATTATCTCATAAAGAGGTCTATTATGCAGGCTGAACAATAAAAAATAAAAAAAAATTGATAAATATGTATGTATAGTTATATTGAAATACTTTATATAGTTTGATATTGTAATGATTTGAATAAATAAAAGTTGATTATTGAATTTAGGAAATTTATTTTATATATATATATATATATATATATATATATAATTTCACACCTCTTTTCTAATACCATTTTTGAAAACTACGCATTTTAAAAACTTTATTAAAAATGCCACGAAAAGCTGAAGTACGTGTAATCTTAGAAAAAATATACATAAACTATCTATATATATATATGTGTGTAAAATTTTATATATACTTTATAAATACCTTTTAAAAACCTTTCAAAATTTTATCAATTTGACAAAAACAAAAAAAAACCTTATAAATATTTGGATTGAGTCTCTAAGTAGTACATACTATCTAGAAATATCTTATAAAACTTTATAATTTTGCATATTTAAAAATGGATATTTTTGAAAATAGATAGATGAGAGAAACATTTCTAAAAATATTGGCAAATTTTATAATTATTAAATTAATTAAAATTAATTAACATAACAGCAATCTTTTGGGCCACTAAAAATAAACATAAATGATTCGGACCATCATCTTTGGGCCAACTTTTCAATCAATACAGAAATTAAATGAAAACTATACCACTCGCACAAATTGATTGGTTCCAAGTTCCAACAAATGAGAAGTGACAACTAACAAATATCTTTTACTGTATTTTATTTTTTATCTTTGCTTTCTCGTTGTACAAATGTTAAAACAAATAATTTGACACGAAAGTTCCTACTTAAATATGTGCTGAGACATGAGAGTGAAACCTTTTTGGAAGTTTTTTGTTTGTTTGTTTTTTTCTTAAAATCTCGAAGTTGGAATGGAAGCCAAGACATGTTGTACGTTTCCATTATCCATTATCCAGTACTATAGAACAATCACATCTTGAGCCCTGCGTGAAAATTACATTACACGGCTGCTCGACTAAAAGAGAGACAATGCATTTTATCACTCTATTCAGCCTTTTAGACTCTAACCGATTTGGTTTATCTTTCTTTGACGGACAAAACTTTTTACTTTGTCGCCTCCATTAATGGTAACAGAGCCCCCTCCCTCCCAAAACTTTTACTTTGTCCCCATTAATGGTAACAGAGCCCCCTCCCTCCCAAAACTTGGTGTTTAGAGCCGTTGCAAAAGTCTACTTCAAGGAGAACATATTCATAGCAGTTTGTGCATTTTTCAGAACAGTTGCGGTCGTATCTCTTCCATTAATGTTATATGTCTTTGTGGATTATGCAAACAGTGACCACAGGGATCTCCGCAATGGTTTCTTCAACTTAGCTTGTCTAGTTATGCTGAAGCTAGTTGAATCCTTGTCAATGAGACATTGGTATTTTGCATCAAGAAGATCAGGAATGAGGATTAGATCAGCGCTAATGGTAGCTGCCTACAAAAAGCAGCTAAAGCTATCAAGTTTGGGGAGGAAAAGGCATTCATCTGGGGAGATTGTCAATTATATCGCCGTGGATGCATATCGTATGGGAGAATTCTTATGGTGGTTCCACTCGGGATGGAGCCTTACGCTGCAACTTTTGCTTTCTACAGCTGTACTTTTTGGAGTGGTTGGAGCAGGAGCTTTTCCAGGTTTAATTCTTCTCCTCCTGTGTGGTCTCCTTAATCTGCCATTCGCAAAGATGCTACAGAACTGCCAGACCCAGTTCATGATCGCACAAGATAAGCGATTGAGGTCCACCTCAGAGATTTTGAACAGCATGAAAGTCATTAAGCTGCAGTCATGGGAAGAGGAGTTCAAGAAAAAGATAGAATCATGTCGTGATGATGAATTCATATGGTTGGCAAAGGCTCAGCTGACAAAGGCCTTTGGTACTTTCCTGTATTGGATGTCTCCTACAATAGTTTCTTCTGTTGTTTTCGTGGGATGTGCTCTATTCAAGAGCGTGCCGCTGAACGCAAGCACCATTTTCACGGTTTTAGCTACACTAAGAGTTCTGGCAGAACCTGTTAGAACTATACCTGAGGCAATATCTGCTATCATCCAAGTCAATGTCTCTTTCAACAGATTAAGCAACTTCTTGCTTGATGATGAGCTAAAGACTGATGAAATTGAAAGAAGTGGTCTCGAGAAATCTGGAACAACAGTGGCCATACAAGCAGGAAACTTCAATTGGGATCCAGAAACTAAGATTCCAACTCTTCGAAATATACATTTGGAAATTAAGCATGGGCAAAAAGTTGCGGTTTGTGGACCAGTTGGGGCAGGAAAATCATCACTGTTGCATGCAGTACTTGGAGAAA
Source organism: Camelina sativa (assembly GCF_000633955.1). Taxonomy (NCBI): domain Eukaryota; kingdom Viridiplantae; phylum Streptophyta; class Magnoliopsida; order Brassicales; family Brassicaceae; genus Camelina; species Camelina sativa. The sequence goes on along the minus strand of NC_025699.1, from coordinate 12,210,839 downwards.
TACCTAAAGTTTCTGGAACCGTAAGCAAAATAGCCACCAAGACTGACTTTAACTTTGTTTTTAGTGTAAATATTTTGTCACAAAATGCTTCCTTGATATTTTCCAATTGAAAAACAGGTAAAGGTCTCTGGGTCCATTGCTTATGTTTCTCAGACCTCGTGGATTCAAAGTGGTACCATCCGGGACAATATTCTCTACGGGAAGCCCATGGAAGCTGGAAGATACAATGCTGCTATAGAAGCATGTGCTTTGGATAAAGACATAAATGGATTTGGACATGGTGACCTCACAGAAATAGGACAAAGAGGGATTAACTTGAGCGGAGGACAAAAGCAAAGGGTTCAGCTTGCACGTGCTGTCTATGCAGACGCTGATGTTTACCTCCTTGATGACCCTTTTAGTGCTGTGGATGCACATACAGCTGGGATTCTTTTCCATGTAAGTAAGAACATTGCTTTCAAAGAAGCTTTTCTTATTGACTGCTTCTTAATATGTTGAACTGTGACTACAGAAATGTGTTGAGGATGCGCTGAAGGAAAAAACTGTCATTCTAGTCACTCACCAAGTCGAGTTTCTCTCAGAAGTTGATCAAATTCTGGTAAAACCTGAGTGGCACCTAGTGAAAAAAACCTTGTCTACGTCTTGATCGTTAAATTATTAATTCATTAATGATACTGATCAGGGTATGGAGGAAGGAAGAATTACACAGTTAGGAAAGTATGAAGAGCTCTTAATGATGGGGACTGCATTCCAACAGCTTGTGAATGCTCATAATGATGCAGTAACTGTATTACCTTTAGCGAGTAATGAGAGCCTCGGAGATCTTAGGAAAGGGGGTCAAGACAGTGAGATAAGAAACATGTCATTTGTAGAAAAAATCGAAGAAGAGATCAACACAACGGATGTTCCAGGGGTACAACTTACACAAGAAGAAGAAAAAGAGAGCGGTGATGTTGGGTTGAAACCTTTCTTGGACTATGTCCATGTCTCTCGAGGATGCTGTCTTCTATGGTCAAGTGTATTGAGTCAGGTTGGCTTTGTAGTTTTCCAGGCTGCATCAACATACTGGCTGGCTTTTGCCATAGGGATCCCTAAACTCACTAATACAATGCTTATTGGAGTCTATAGCATTATCTCAACTCTTAGTTCTGGGTTTGTATACGCGAGAGCTGTTACGATTGCTCATCTTGGACTAAAAGCTTCTGAAGCCTTCTTCTCTGGTTTCACAAATGCAGTATTCAAAGCTCCGATGCTCTTTTTTGATTCTACTCCCATTGGGCGCATTCTCACTCGAGTACGACCGCTTTTCCTGTCTATGAATCATGTATATGAATACATTTACAGTGTATGATGTAGTTGAATGTAACATTTTGCAGGCTTCGTCTGATTTGAACGTCTTGGACTTTGACATCCCATTTGCATTCATATTTGTGGTATCAGCGGCTATTGATCTCGTTACAGCTCTTATCATCATGACATATGTGACATGGCAAGTAATTATCATAGCTCTTCTTGCTTTGGCAGCCACGAAAGTTGTTCAGGTACATGTTGCGATTTTACTTCTTTTTCAGTTCGTTTATGCAGCAAAGAAGTCATAATTAACATCCGCTTCTTCGTTGAAAAAAAAAAGGATTACTATTTAGCCTCTGCAAGGGAGCTGATTAGAATCAATGGAACAACCAAAGCTCCAGTGATGAATTATGCTGTAGAAACCTCACTTGGAGTAGTGACAATACGAGCTTTTGGAACGGCAGAGAGATTCTTCAAAAACTACTTACACCTAGTTGATGCAGATGCCGTCCTATTCTTTCTGTCTAATGCAGCCATGGAATGGGTTATTCTGAGAATAGAGACTCTGCAGAATGTGACGTTGTTCACTTTTGCACTTCTGCTTATCCTTATCTCTAAAGGCTACATATCTCCAGGTACATGAATTATTTAACTCATCACATCACAGCTTTGTTTGATAAAAATATGTTGTATTCATCAAACTGAAAGGTTCTGCATGAACTTGTGCGTATGTGTTGCAGGCCTCGTTGGGCTTTCACTCTCCTATGCATTAACACTGACACTAACTCAGGTGTTTCTGACCCGATGGTATTGCACCTTATCGAATTCAATCATATCAGTAGAGAGGATAAAACAATATATGAATATACCAGAAGAAGCTCCTGCAATTGTGGAGGACAGAAGACCACCTTCCTCATGGCCTTCCACTGGTACAATTCACTTGCAAGATCTTAAGGTTAGAAGAAAACATATAGAATGTTACTAGATGATAGTAATAATTATGCTAAAGGCATTGATATGCGTCATTTATTTGTTTCAGATAAGATATCGCCCCAATGCTCCATTAGTTCTCAAAGGAATCTCTTGCACATTCAGGGAAGGGACAAGAGTAGGAGTTGTTGGGAGAACAGGAAGTGGGAAGAGCACTTTAATCAGTGCTTTGTTTCGTTTGGTAGAACCAGCAAGTGGTTGCATATTGATTGATGGCATTGACATAAGTAAGATTGGCCTAAAGGACCTGAGAATGAAACTCNAGTAATAACTAGTAATTATGCTAAAGGCATTGATTTGCGTGATTTATTTGTTTCAGATAAGATATCGCCCAAATGCTCCATTAGTTCTCAAAGGAATCTCTTGCACATTCAGGGAAGGGACAAGAGTAGGAGTTGTTGGGAGAACAGGAAGTGGGAAGAGCACTTTAATCAGTGCTTTGTTTCGTTTGGTAGAACCAGCAAGTGGTTGCATATTGATTGATGGCATTGACATAAGTAAGATTGGCCTAAAGGACCTGAGAATGAAACTGAGCATCATTCCTCAAGAACCAACTCTTTTCCGTGGCTGCATAAGGACCAACCTTGATCCTTTAGGTGTTTACTCCGACGATGAGATATGGAAGGTGAAATAAGAAACAAGAATGAGATTTATAAACCAAAAGATTGAAAACCTTCCTAATAACACCATTTATTTTTGCAGGCTCTTGGGAAGTGTCAGCTCAAGACGACGATTACCAATCTGCCTAATAAGCTTGATTCCTCAGGTAATTGAAAAACAGTAGTGTTTTCATTTCACTTCACAAAATGGGCGTTACACTTATGTTTATCTTTTGTTATTGGTGGGACGAAAATAATAGTGAGTGATGAAGGAGAGAACTGGAGCGTGGGACAGAGACAACTGTTTTGTCTCGGTAGAGTACTGTTAAAGAGAAACAAAATCTTGGTGTTAGATGAAGCTACAGCTTCCATTGATTCAGCCACTGATGCAATCATTCAGAGAATCATAAGAGAGGAGTTTGCAGATTGCACGGTGATAACTGTTGCACATAGAGTACCAACTGTCATAGATAGTGACATGGTCATGGTTCTCTCCTTTGGTAAACAACATTCTTCTCTCTAATGAACCAACTAACTCTGCCTTTCAATCTCTATAACATGTTATCATTGACCAATATTATGGGCTTTGGTGTTGACAGGTAATCTAGTGGAGTACGACGAGCCTTCAAGGCTAATGGAGACTGATTCTTACTTCTCCAAGCTTGTTGATGAGTATTGGTCTAGTTGCAGAGGAAACTCTTCTCAGAATCTCCAATCATAGACCTCCAAAATGTTTCAAGAAGTGTAACGGCGATTAGTATGTCTCTGCTACTGAAACTTATATGTCAGAAGAGACTTGAACCATCTTCCATTGTTGTAAGAATCATTATAAAATATAAATATAAATAAAAATCCTGAGAGTAAGAAACTAAAATGGGAAAAATGCCATAAAAATCTCCAACTTTCAAATTTGGGACGAAAAAAGCATGAACTTTCGAGATGTTGTTTGAATCCCAAAGTTTAGTATGACTTTTTGATAAAATAGTAAAGTTTCATTGACCTGGCCATTTCAAGCACGTTGTTAAGTTTCGTTAACGGAGTTAATTTTCCGTACGAAGGTTTTTTTGTTTTTATAAATAAAAGATATTACGTGGATTCGAACTCGAGACATCAAAGCCGCAAACAACAATGCATAACCAACTAGGTAGATTTATTAACCATTAATGAAACACAAATTCTTATATCGTGTATTATATATGTTTTTTTAACTTTCTCACCGTCCAACCATATCTTTCATAACCGTGACAACGATCTCGACACCCGCCACATCAGAACACTTCTTCGCTGCAAGGATCCGTCACTAACAACCCACAACTTGCTCCAACGGAGAACGGAATCTAGTTATTGTCGAAATCTAATTCTCACTAGAGCTTTATCCAACGGAGGAGGCAACACCTTCCGTTCTCTCGAGGAGCAAGTTGTGGGTCGTTATTGACGGATCCTTGTGGCGAAGAAGGGTTCTGATGCGGCGGATGTCGAGATCTAACGGTCACGGTTTTAAAATAAAAATATATATAATACACGATATAATAATTTGTGTTTCCTTAATTGTTAATAAATCTACCTAGCGTAGTTGGTTATGCTTTGTTGTTTTTGGCTTTGATGTCTCGAGTTCGAATCCATGTAATATCTTTTATTTTAAAAAACAAAAAATCCTTCAACCATGCCGAGTCGAACCCGCGGCAGGTGTAAACCATATTTGTACGTTAACCACTGGACCACCAGACGCTTTCAACAATCATTAGAAAACAAACTATATATATCTTGTCTTTGACTAAACGGAGATTGTTAACAAAAAATTAACTCCGTTAACGGAAATTTAATGACGTACTTGAAATGGCCAGGTCAATGAAATTTTACTATTTTATCAAAATGTCAAACTAAATTTTGGGATTAAAACGACATCTGGAAAGTTCATGCTTTTTTCGTCCCAAATTTAAAAGTTGGGGATTTTTATGGCATTTTTCCCAAACTAAAATTCAAAGCATGGATAATGATAATACAGTAGCTCACCAACCCTTTACTTGGTGGTACATTACTTTGAGATTATGCGAACCAATCGATACTAATCATTCCGTGAAAGGACAAAAGTAACCACATATAAAACATTATATTACAATAATACCCTTTTACCAACCACAACATGCTTTATATGTAAACACACTCTGATCATCATCAACATGATCATGCTCTGTCTCAGTCTCAATTCAAAGAGAAAACTTGATATTAGCTTGTGATCATGTCGTCAAAAGAAGTGATGATGATCACTGATGAGAAACAGAACGGTGACGTTTTCCGATCAAAACTGCCGGATATTTACATCCCTAACCACCTCCCACTCCATGACTACATCTTCGAAAACATCTCTGAGTTCGCCGCTAAACCATGTTTGATCAACGACCCTACTGGAGAGGTATACTCCTACGCCGACGTCCAGGCCACGTCCCGTAAAATCGGCGCCGGTCTTCGTAACCTCGGCGTGAAGCAACACGACGTCGTAATGCTCCTCCTCCCTAACTCCCCTGAAGTGGTACTCACGTTTCTCGCCGCCTCTTTCATCGGAGCAACCACCACCTCCGCGAACCCCTTCTTTACTCGAGCGGAGATCACTAAACAGGCCAAAGCCTCTGCCGCGAAACTCATCGTCACACAATCCCAATACGTCGGCAAAATCAAGAACCTCCAAAACGACGGCGTTTTGATCGCCGTCACAGATGACGTCGTCCCTGAAGGCTGCCTCCGCTTCTCTGAGCTGACTCAGTCCGAAGACGGCCGAGTCAAAACGGATATTTCCCCGGACGACGTCGTTGCGCTGCCTTACTCATCAGGCACGACGGGACTCCCAAAAGGAGTGATGCTAACACACAAAGGTCTCGTCACGAGCGTGGCGCAACAAGTGGACGGCGAGAATCCAAACCTTTACTTCCACAGAGACGACGTGATCCTCTGCGTGTTGCCTATGTTCCACATCTACGCACTCAACTCCATCATGCTCTGTAGTCTCAGAGTCGGTGCCACGATTCTAATAATGCCTAAGTTCGAGATCAGTCTCTTGCTAGAGAAAATCCAGAGGTGTAAAGTCACGGTGGCTATGGTCGTGCCACCGATCGTTTTAGCTATCGCAAAGTCGCCGGAGACGGAGAAGTATGATCTGAGCTCGGTCAGGATCATAAAGTCTGGTGCAGCTCCTCTTGGTAAGGAGCTTGAGGATGCCATTAGTGCTAAGTTTCCTAACGCCAAGCTTGGTCAGGTTTGTCTTCTCTCTAATTTTTGTGTTCCTTCGTTACATTGCGTGTCGATATCATTATTGGTTGTGTTTGTTTGTGATTTTATATTTTTTGTTGTTGATATTGAATTCTATTGTAGTCTATATGCATGCAACCTTTACATTTGGAAAACTGGAGATTAATGAAATTACTATTTTAAACTTTTTTTTGGAAAATAATAGTAATCAAAAACCAAAGTTTGGCTATAATATTTTTATTGAAAGATTAATATTCATTGCCAGTATCATTTCCCTATAGTCCCATGATTCCATCTATAGGCACTTTTATATTAAAAGATTAAATGTTCACTGCCGCTAAAGTCTATACAATTTTAATATATTTTCCAAATTTTTTTTATTTTTGTAATATTTGTTGAGTAGGTAAAAAGATGAGTTGTGGTAGGTCGTGTGAGTGGATCGAATATCTTAAAAGGAGATTAAAAAAAATGTCGTATTGAGTTTGATCAAAAAAAAAAAAATGTCGTATAATTCAAAATACGCAATGCCAGACTAGTTACGTGTAGTAAATTTTTCAGTTACTTGCAAAACTCTTATTGGTTATAGACTTTTTTGGTGCATATTAGATTTATATGGAAAAACCTGATTTTTTGGACTTTGGTTTACTCCGTGTTCTGAGAATTTGTTTAATCGTAAAAGTGTAAAACTAGTTTAGTACTTCGGTTTGGATATTGAGTACTGTAATAATATAGATATCTCTTTAACTAAAATAGAAATTGAGTTAATTGCCTAAGGATATGCCAAATAATAAAAACTAAGTAACTAACATATTTAAATTCTGTAATTGAGTTAAGTGCTTGGGTTTATGTTTACAAATATTTGAATTTATTATAATCATACAAACACAAATTGTGTTTGAATCGTTTGAATGCATTTTGGATAGAGCAGGGCTATGGGATGACAGAGGCAGGTCCGGTGCTAGCAATGTCGCTAGGGTTCGCGAAAGAGCCGTTTCCGGTTAAATCAGGAGCTTGTGGTACAGTCGTGCGGAACGCGGAAATGAAGATAGTTGATCCGGACACCGGTGATTCCTTGCCTAGGAACAAATCTGGCGAAATATGCATCCGTGGCCATCAAATCATGAAAGGCTACCTCAATGATCCGATGGCCACTGCCTCGACGATCGATAAAGACGGTTGGCTTCATACCGGAGACGTTGGATTCATCGATGACGACGATGAGCTTTTCATCGTCGATCGTTTGAAAGAACTCATCAAGTACAAAGGCTTTCAAGTGGCTCCGGCTGAGCTAGAGTCTCTCCTCATCACTCATCCAGAGATCAACGATGTCGCCGTTGTAGCGTATGTGAACTTTAAAATTTGTTTTGCGGTTTTTTTTTTTTCAACAACATGCAAAAAACCATTAGGTTATTGTTAAAATTTTGTTATTTATTTTCTGAATGTGCAGCATGAAAGAAGAAGATGCTGGTGAGGTTCCTGTTGCGTTTGTGGTGAGATCAAAAGATTCAAATATATCAGAAGATGAAATCAAGCAATTTGTGTCAAAACAGGTTAATATATTAGTTGGTTCATTTTTTTACCTTTTTTCTTTTTTTTCTTATGAATTATCGAGCTTGACGTTGATCATAGTGCATGTGTGCGTGATTCATCAGGTTGTGTTTTATAAGAGAATCAACAAAGTGTTCTTCACTGATTCCATTCCTAAAGCTCCATCAGGGAAGATACTGAGGAAGGATCTACGAGCAAGACTAGCTAATGGATTGATGAACTAAGTTTTAAAATGAGCCAATTATGTATACATATGTATATGCATGTAATCTTATAAAAACTTGAAAAACGAAATAAACTTACAGGATCATATTTTGCTCTATGTTCTCAAGTCATATTCCATTCTCATTTGAGAATCCATTAGAAATTAACCCACGAGAAACTCTCCTACCATAGTCCATAGAATGGTTTAATTAATTAATTCTGTTTTCAGAATATTTATTTTGTTAAAAAAGTGATGAATAACATATATTTTTTTAAAAATCACTGGATACAAATAGTCATAAACTATATATGATATCTTCAGAGAACAAGATTTTTCAGGTATGTGTTTTTAAGTTTTTTATTACTATACATATTTCTTATAACTCTTCATTGGGAATTTTACTATCGAAAACGACTGCCACTTTGTTCGTGATGAAATTCAGTCTCGTAATCTTCACCTTGTTCATGTTCAGAGTAATGCGCAGTTGGCAGACATTTTTACAAAGCCTCTTGGTCGATCGAGTTTTC
>NC_025699.1:12197028-12202088 GCF_000633955.1 Camelina sativa | reverse complement strand
GCAATCATATCCCATATATCACGACTGTAGAGTTATTTGTTACCTTATCATGCTCTGTATATTCTCTACAAATCTCTGTAATTACTACGCCTTGTTAACTACGCTCTGTAACAATATATATTGGTATTGATACCTAATAATAAACGGGAAAAATATCATTAAAATCTCCAAATCTACATTTTCGTTGATTTAAAGCCCGAATTCTGCTTTTGGTGGAAATAAACACTAATTATTTATTGACTTCCAATAAACCGCAAACTCTCGTTGACTTAGTCTTTTGAGGCACAACGTTAAGTGGTCAAACGGAGAAATTAAACGGGATTAATTATCCGTTAACGAGATCCGTTAATAACAAAACAACGCTATTTATAACACCCTAAAACCCCCAAATTGAGAAATTGATTCTCAATTTCCCCAATTCACAAACCCTAATCGATCTAACCCTAATCAAACATGATATCTTCTATGACGAGAAGATTCCCGATCTTTTTTTGTTATATACCGGAAGAACGGTCGACCAGGATTCTCTTCAGTTCTCAATGTAAAGATCGTTACACCGGTTCCACAAACACACTTCGATGGTACTCCACGGTCGAACGAAGCTACCACCGATGTCTCTGAGCTAGAACTCATCTTGTCAACTCGAAGAAGAAGAAAGAAATCAAAGAAGAAAAGAGAAATTGAAGAAGAAAAGATAAATTGAGATCGATTAGGGTTTGTGAATGGGGAAAGTGAGAATCGATTTCTTAATTTGGGGGGTTTTAGAGTGTTATAAACATCGTCGTTTTGCTATTAATGGATCTCGTTAACGGATAATTAACCCATTTAATTTCTCCGTTTGATCACTTAATGTTGTGCCTTAAAAGGCTAAGTCAACGAGAGTTTGCGATTTATTTAGAAGTCAACAAATAACTAGTGTTTTTTTCCACCAAAAGCAGAGTTCGGGCTTTAAATCAACGAAAATGCAAACTTGGGGATTTTAATAACATTTTTCCCAATAATAAACAGACCGAAACATTCATCTCCTTCTCTGATCTTACAATAGATTTACATCAATGCTTTATTACATTTGTTAGATTTTTTGTTTCCGTGAAAATCTACTAACGTTTTCTTATGTATGTGCAATATAACATGATGTGAAGTCTTAAAATTTTATTAAAAATCAAAGAAACAGTTCATGAAAAAAAAAACAGAACACTACAGCTCATAACGACGCACAAATATGTTTATAAAAATCAGATGATGATGACTAAGATTAAAAAGAGAATTAGTCCAAACGAAAATTGATATTTTAAAATTATTTTCGATTATTTATTCATTCATTTTACACATATTTATTTGTCAACTAGCCCACATTCTTCTGAATCCGCCTCGAGACGATGCGTCTGTTAACTCTATACCTCAAACCAAAAGTGGCAGATTTGTTCTATCTGTTTTTTTTTTAGCGACAAAAATATCAGTAAACACATGTCAGGAAAACAGAGTTTTTTCCTATTTTTTCTCACCATCCCCTCCTCCGGGCGTGATTCTCGCTTTGGATTCACAGTCATATGGGGTTGGTGGGTTTATGACAGTGACGAGAAGCCGTATAATTCGACTCAAATCATTTAGATGTGGACTTGAATACGTCGTTTAGTTTTACTGAAACAACATCAATCAACCTCTCACGGTTTCTTTCATAAAGGCAGAAGCTTTTTTTTTTTGTTGGTCAATTGAGCTCTGTTGCTTGCTTTGCTTCTATAATGGTAGTTTCGATTGGTACGACTTTACCCTTTTTTACTTAATCGTTGGTTCTTTGTCTTAGTGCTTTAAATTTTTCATTTTTTTTTGGGTGGTGTTCTATGTTGTGGGTGAGGTTATTGTATGAAAAAAAAAGACATACTTTTAGAATCTAACGAGTTTCAATTAATATGTTCAATCATTGATTCTATTCTATGGTGGGATCTATAGAATCACCCTACTTGGCTTCTTGTGTTCCTCCTCTAAAAGACACACACAAAGGAAAAAAAATATCTAATTTAAACTATTTATAACGTATACACACTATATATAAAACTGTTGATGATTTTGCTAATTGTTATATCTTGTGATGGGTTTTTTGTATAACGCAGGAAGCTTTCCATGGTGCGATGTTGAGCTGAATTTGGCTTCTTCTTGCTTCCAAAGAACTGCCATAGATTTCTTGAATCTGTTTTTTCTCAGCATCTTCTACTTCCTCTTGATAGCTGGTTGTGTTTCCAAACATTTTATAGTCAGCTGGCGCCGCAAGAAAGCATGGATCTTTGTGGCTGCAGCTATTTGCTGTGTTGTCACCAGCATCGTTTTTCTTGGTGTTGGGTTAAACAATCTGGTTCATGGTCCTGATGACGTCAATGATGTCTCCTGGGCTGCTTGCTTCGTTGAAGGGATCATTTGGGTCTCACTTGCTGTTTCGATGCTTGTTAATGGTTCCAAGTGGACTAGGATCCTTGTATCTGTTTGGTGGGTGTCTTTTGCTTTGTTGGATTTAGCAGCAAAGAGTGAGATGCTTTTGCAGGGAAATGGTCTCCGAATATTCGACGTCATTACCTCGCCCATGAGTATTTTGCTTCTCCTTTGCTCATGGATGAATTTGAGATCTTCTTCTGCAGCAGCTCAAGACTGCAGTGAAACAAGACTATCTGATCCTCTATTAACTGAAAAGCCTAGAGAAGAACCGGCAAGGTTAGCAACAGCTGGATTTTTCAGCATGCTGTCCTTCTCTTGGATGAATCCTTTACTCTCGCTGGGATTCAAGAACTCGTTATCCCGAGAAGATATTCCAAGTGTAGTCCCTGAGGACGAGGCTGAAGTAGCTTACAATAAATTTTCTCAAGCATGGGATACGCTTCTTGCAGATGAAAGCTCAACTAATGAAAGAAACTTGGTGTTTAGAGCCGTTGCAAAAGTTTACTTCAAGGAGAACATATTCATAACAGTTTGTGCATTTTTCAGAACAGTTTCGGTTGTATCTCTTCCATTAATGCTATATGTCTTTGTGGATTATGCAAACAGTGATCACAGGGATCTCCGCAATGGTTTCTCCAACTTAGCTTGTCTTGTTATGCTGAAGCTAGTTGAATCCTTGTCAATGAGACATTGGTATTTTGCATCAAGAAGATCAGGAATGAGGATTAGATCAGCGCTAATGGTAGCTGCATACAAAAAGCAGCTAAAGCTATCAAGTTTGGGGAGGAAAAGGCATTCATCTGGGGAGATTGTCAATTATATCGCCGTGGATGCATATCGTATGGGAGAATTCTTATGGTGGTTCCACTCGGGATGGAGCCTTACACTGCAGCTTTTGCTTTCTACAGCTGTACTTTTTGGAGTGGTTGGAGCAGGAGCTTTTCCAGGTTTAATTCTTCTTCTCCTGTGTGGTCTCCTTAATCTGCCATTCGCAAAGATGCTACAGAACTGCCAGACCCAGTTCATGATCGCACAAGATAAGCGATTGAGGTCCACCTCAGAGATTTTGAACAGCATGAAAGTCATTAAGCTGCAGTCATGGGAAGAGGAGTTCAAGAAAAAGATAGAATCCTGTCGTGATGATGAATTCATATGGTTGACTAAGGCTCAGCTGACAAAGGCCTTTGGTACTTTCCTCTATTGGATGTCTCCAACAATAGTTTCTTCTGTTATTTTCGTGGGATGTGCTTTATTGAAGAGCGCGCCACTGAACGCAAGCACCATTTTCACGGTTTTAGCTACACTTAGAGTCATGTCAGAGCCTGTAAAAATAATACCTGAGGCCATTTCTGCTATCATCCAAGTCAATGTCTCTTTCGACAGATTAAACAACTTCTTGCTTGATGACGAGCTAAAGATTGATGAAATTGAAAGAAGCAGTCTAGAGAAATCTGGAACAACAGTCGACATACAAGCAGGAAACTTCAGTTGGGATCCAGAAACTAAGATTCCAACTCTTCGAAACATACATTTAGATATTAAGCATGGGCAAAGAGTTGCAGTTTGTGGACCAGTTGGAGCAGGAAAATCATCGCTGTTGCATGCAGTACTTGGTGAAATACCAAAAGTTTCTGGAATTGTAAGCAAAACAACCACCAAGACTGACTTTAACTTTGTTCATTTAGTAGAAATTTTTTATTCCAAAATGTTTCCTTGATGTTGTTCAATTGGAAAACAGGTAAAGGTCTCCGGCTCCATCGCTTATGTTTCTCAGACCTCGTGGATCCAAAGTGGTACCATCCGGGACAATATTCTCTATGGGAAGCCCATGGAAGCTGGAAGATACAATGCTGCTATAAAAGCATGTGCGTTGGATAAAGACATGAACGGTTTTGGACATGGTGACCTCACAGAAATAGGACAAAGAGGGATTAACTTAAGCGGAGGACAAAAGCAAAGGATTCAGCTGGCCCGTGCTGTCTATGCAGACGCTGACGTTTACCTCCTTGATGACCCTTTTAGTGCTGTGGATGCTCATACAGCTGGACTTCTTTTTCATGTAAGTGAGAACATTGCTTTCAAAGAAACTTTTCTTAATGACTGCTTCTTAATATGTTGAACTGTGACTGCAGAAATGTGTTGAGGATGCGCTGAAGGGAAAAACTGTCATTCTGGTCACTCACCAAGTCGAGTTTCTCTCAGAAGTTGATCAAATTCTGGTAAAACTTGTGTAGCAGCAAATGAAAAAACATTTTGTCTGCGTCTGAACTGTTTAAGTATAATTTATTGGTGATTTTGATCAGGTTATGGAGGAAGGAAGAATTACTCAGTTAGGAAAGTATGAGGAGCTCTTAATGTTGGGGACTGCATTCCAACAGCTTGTGAATGCTCATAATGATGCAGTAACGGTATTACCTTTAGCGAGTAATGAAAGCCTCGGAGATCTTAGGAAAGGGGGTCTAGACAGAGAGATAAGAAACATGACGGCTGTAGAAAAAATTGAAGAAGAGATCGCAACAACGGATGTTACAGGGGTGCAACTTACACAAGAAGAAGAAAAAGAGAGCGGTGATGTTGGGTTGAAACCTTTCTTGGACTATGTCCGTGTCTCTCGAGGATGGTGTCTTCTATGG
>NC_025699.1:12183491-12196000 GCF_000633955.1 Camelina sativa | reverse complement strand
TCTGGTTTCACAAATGCAGTCTTTAAAGCCCCGATGCTTTTCTTTGATTCTACTCCCATTGGGCGCATTCTCACTCGAGTAAGATCACTTTTCATGTCTATGAATCATGTATATGAATACATTTACAGCTCAATGTATGATGTAGTTGAATGTAACATTTGCAGGCTTCGTCTGATTTGAACGTCTTGGACTTTGACATCCCATTTGCATTCATATTTGTGGTAGCACCGGTTGTTGAGCTCGTTGCAGCTCTTATCATCATGACATATGTGACATGGCAAGTAATTATAATAGCTCTTCTTGCTTTGGCAGCCACAAAAGTTGTTCAGGTACATGTTGCGATTTTACTTCCTTTTCAATTCATTTATGCAGCAAAGAAGTTATTATTAACACCCGCTTTTTTGTTGAATGNCAACTCTTAGTGCTGGTTTCGTATACACGAGAGCTGTTACGATTGCTCATCTTGGACTAAAAGCTTCTAAAGCCTTCTTTTCTGGTTTCACAAATGCAGTCTTTAAAGCCCCGATGCTTTTCTTTGATTCTACTCCCATTGGGCGCATTCTCACTCGAGTAAGATCACTTTTCATGTCTATGAATCATGTATATGAATACATTTACAGCTCAATGTATGATGTAGTTGAATGTAACATTTGCAGGCTTCGTCTGATTTGAACGTCTTGGACTTTGACATCCCCTTTGCATTCATATTTGTGGTAGCACCGGTTGTTGAGCTCGCTGCAGCTCTTATCATCATGACATATGTGACATGGCAAGTAATTATCATAGCTCTTCTTGCTTTGGCAGCCACAAAAGTTGTTCAGGTACATGTTGCGATTTTACTGCCTTTTCAGTTCGTTTATGCAGCAAAGAAGTCATTATTAACACCCGCTTCTTTGTTGAAAAATAGGATTACTATTTAGCCTCTGCAAGGGAGCTGATTAGAATCAATGGAACAACCAAAGCTCCAGTGATGAATTATGCTGCAGAAACTTCACTTGCAGTGGTGACAATACGTGCTTTTGGAACGGTAGAGAGATTCTTCAAAAATTACTTACACCTAGTTGATGCAGATGCCGTGCTATTCTTTCTGTCCAATGCAGCCATGGAGTGGGTGATTTTGAGGATAGAGACTCTGCAGAATGTGACCTTGTTCACTTGTGCACTTCTGCTTATACTTATCCCCAAGGGCTACATAGCTCCAGGTACATCTATTTAACTCATTACATCACAGCTTTGTTTGAAAAAAATCTGTTATATTCAAGGGATTCATCAAACTGATAGGTTCTGCATGAACTTGTGCTTATGTGTTGCAGGCCTCGTTGGGCTTTCGCTATCTTATGCACTAACTCTGACACAAACTCAGGTGTTTCTGACCCGATGGTATTGCACCTTATCGAATTCAATCATTTCAGTATAGAGGATAAAACAATATATGAATATACCAGAAGAAGCTCCTGCAGTTGTGGAGGATAGAAGACCACCTTCCTCATGGCCTTCCAGTGGTACAGTTCACTTGCAGGAGCTTAAGGTTAGAAGAAAACATATAGAATGTTACAAGATGATTGTAATAATTATGTTAAAGGCATTGATATGCGTCATTTATTTGTTTCAGATAAGATATCGCCCCAATGCTCCATTAGTTCTCAAAGGAATCTCTTGCACATTCAGGGAAGGGACAAGAGTAGGAGTTGTTGGGAGAACAGGAAGTGGGAAGAGCACTTTAATCAGTGCTTTGTTTCGTTTGGTAGAACCAGCAAGTGGTTGCATATTGATTGATGGCATTGACATAAGTAAGATTGGCCTAAAGGACCTGAGAATGAAACTCAGCATCATTCCTCAAGAACCAACTCTTTTCCGTGGCTGCATAAGGACCAACCTTGATCCTTTAGGTGTTTACTCCGACGATGAAATATGGAAGGTGCAATAAGATACAAGAATGAGATTTTATAAACCAAAAGATTGAAAACCTTCCTAATGAAACCATATCTTTTACAGGCTCTTGAGAAGTGTCAGCTTAAGACGACGATTAGCAATATGCCTAATAAGCTTGATTCTTCAGGTAATTGAAAAACAGTAGTGTTTTCATTTCACTTCACAAAATGGGCGTTACACTTATGTTTATCTTTTGTTATTGGTGGGACGAAATTGAAAGTGAGTGATGAAGGAGAGAACTGGAGCGTGGGACAGAGACAACTGTTCTGTCTTGGAAGAGTATTGTTAAAAAGAAACAAAATATTAGTGTTAGATGAAGCTACAGCTTCCATTGATTCAGCCACTGATGCAATCATTCAGAGAATCATAAGAGAGGAGTTTGCAGACTGCACGGTGATAACAGTTGCACATAGAGTACCAACTGTCATAGACAGTGACATGGTCATGGTTCTCTCCTACGGTAAACAACATCTTTCTCTCTAATGAATCAACCAACTCTGCCTTTCCATGTCGTAAACATGTTATCATTGACCAATGTATGGGCTTTTGGTGTTGGTTTTGGACAGGTGATCTAGTGGAGTACGATGAGCCTTCAAAGCTAATGGAGACTGATTCTTACTTCTCCAAGCTTGTTGCTGAGTATTGGGCTAGTTGCAGAGGAAACTCTGCTTAGAATCTCCAATCATAGACCTCCAAAACGTTTCTTACCATACTCTTTTTTTTTTAAATGAAAAGTTAAATGAATTATCGACCTTGACGTTGATCATAGTGCATGTGTGTGTGAATTCATCAGGTTGTGTTTTATAAGAGAATCAACAAAGTGTTCTTCACTGATTCCATTCCTAAAGCTCCATCAGGGAAGATACTGAGGAAGGATCTACGAGCAAGACTAGCTAATGGATTGATGAACTAAGTTTTAAAATGAGCCCAATGTATACATACTGTATATGCATGTAATATTATCAGAAAAGAAATTTAATCGAAACTTCTTTTGTGAGTAAAGGAAATAAACTTACAAGATCATATAATTTGCTCCATGATCTTCGTATATCATGTAATATATGGAGGTATGGTAATGGTTGTATACTTTTTGTTTTTGTTGTTAATTTGGTGGAAACTTCTTAACCTTTATAGTATGAGTGTATGACTGTATAGTCTGTATGGTATAATTATGCTAGAACACAATATCAATAATTCATTTGCCTTATAGAAAAAGCTAGCAAAATAACATTGCCCGTAAGGATTATGCATCTTATATTATCGGGGAAAAAAACAGCAGACAGTATATAACGGAGAGAAGATGATTCACTGATCACTGATAAAGATATCATAATTGCGGTACCTAAAACTAAAAGAGTTACTGAGGTTTTAAGTTTAACAAACCGCACCGGCCGGTTAGTACTCTTAACTGTTAGGTGAAGATCTGTGTCGCTCTTACTATCCATGAGTAATCAAAATTGAATTTGAAAAATATATATGATAGAGAAATGACAACAAAGTCGTTGGTATTTGACTATTGGCGGTTCAGTAAGTCTTATCTTCGCAAGTCTTTACGTCAATGTCACCAAATTCCGAATTTATCTATTTTAGACTATGTACATTGGTTCAGTTTTTCAACACCCTATATTTTACTCCTTCTATTTCATAAAGAGTATCATTTTGACACAGTTTTCTTGTTACAAAAAGAGTGTCATTTTATATTTTCAATGCAGTTTTTAATATTAAATCTTATTTTATCCCTACTGTTTCAGCTTATTAATTAGAAAGAGAAATTGTTTTAGTGTATTTATAAAGGGTAAAATAGAAATTTATATAATTTTCTTAATCTGTGTGCATTATGTCAAAATGACACTTTTTATGAAACAGAGGGAGTATTTTTTAACCCTCCACATCATCTTCTCTTTCCTCCACTTCATAATTCAACAACTATTCAATATTATCATCTACAATAGTTTTTTTTTTTTTTTTGACAAAAAAATACAAGATCATCTCAAACGAGCCAATTGGTAGGAAAAACGTTCACATAGGTAATTTGATGCAGCTCCACTCTAGCGTGTCACGCCAGTTTGTCCGCACTACCATTCGGTGATCGGGGAATCAAGACTATGGAAAATAAAAGGAACTCCTCCTTGTCTTCTTCAATAATGTCCAAATATGTCTTGAAGGCAGACCACTCAGAAGGCAAAGACACCATCTTCACCAAATCAGAACAGTCCGTGAAAAAACTACTTTTTCCTTATCCGCACCAATCATTCAACGCATTGCCCAAATGAAAGCTTCCACTTCTGCATGGAGGGGGGATAGGCTACAACGATAGTTTGATGCACCCATAGTGGGAGATTCTCCTTCAGGAGAAATGCAAAACCATCCTCGAACGCTAAACTGATCAGTCCCCTTCCAAGATCCATCCACAAAGCATCGGTGACTGGTTCCGTAACTACTGCTCGCGGCACTAGCATTAGCCGTAGTGCCAGGGATCGGCTGAGGGTCCGGATGAGAGGATCCGCCAGGGTCCTCCTGCGCTGAAAACCAAAGCTTGGCTTCCTCCTCCGCTATCTGTAAAATTGCCAAAGGATTTGAGTCCAGATTGCTAAAAAATTTATCATTCCGTGCCTTCCAGATATACCAAATAATCCACGGAAAAATATCTACTGAAGGAGTCTTTTGGGACCTCCAGAATAAGTGGTCCATGTTTGCATAGATTGATTCTGAAGGAAAACCACTCGAGGATGTCGGAAATGCGGATAAAGCCCACACCTGCCACGCCGGAGGACATAAGAAGAGGGCATGATTGATTGTCTCTTCCGTCACTCCACAACGTGCACACTACATATCACAGCCCATACCACATCGCCGCAAATTAGCTCTTGTAGCTATACAACCCGTAATTGCTTGTCACAAAAAATGCCGAATTTTTGGTGGACATCGAAGTTGCCAGACAAATGCCTGTAACGGAATAATATTGGGCCCAGAGACAGGTAAAGCAACCTCTGGTTTCTGACACAAGGCTTGATACCCAGATTTAACGGTGTACAATCCAGTTTTCGTCAAATGCCAACCCAATCTATCCTGTGTGCTAAGATTACCAAGAGGTAAAGCAGAAATGAGGCTCACATCTTCCGGCTCAAAAAAGGCCGACAGCAAAGCCAAATTCCAGGAGTGTGAGCTCCTGTCAATGAAATTTTCAACTCTAAGCGTAGGATCGACCAGCGATCCCAAACGCAATGTTGGTCTCGGGGATTGGGCGGGAATCCAGGGATCAGACCATACTAAATTGGAATCACTAGAACCTACCCGTTTAATAAGTGCTTTGTTTACCAGAGAGCGAGCAGATACCATACTCCGCCATCCATACGATGGTGAATAAGATTTAACTGGATCCAATGGGTCAGAATGTCTATAATATAACGACCTTTAAAAACCTTTGCAAATAACGAATCCGGAGCGGTGATCAGCCGCCAGAGTTGCTTAGCCAACAAAGCGGTGTTAAAATCATCCAAACACCGAAAATCCAACCGTCCATCCATCTTGTCAACACATAACTTGTCCCAGGCTATCATGTGTAACCCTCTTGTTTCCCCAGAAGAACTCCACCAAAAATTAGAGATTGCACTAGTAAGCTTCCGTGTAACCGTTTTCGGAAGTCGAAAACAAGACATGACAAAGGTAGGGACAGCGGTGGCAACCGATTTGATCATAACCTCCTTCCCCCCTTAGACAGCAACCTAGCAGGCCAGCCACCCGCCCGTGTTTGCAATCGATCCTGAACAAATGAGAATATTTTTGTTTTTGACCCACCAAGGCTCTCAGGAATGCCCAAATAGGGGCTCATACCATGATTGCTCGAGTATTTACCCGATACACTTAACCGCAAGGCAGTATATGCGGGGTCGAATCCACAAGGACCAATGGTACACTAAAGATTTGCGAGACTTGTAAATAGCTAAAGCGAACGAAAGTTTGTTTGTTTGGTTTCAGAAATTGTAAATAAAAATGCAATAAATAAAACGATTTAACTTATGGGATTAAAACATTGGGCTATAGGGCATTTCAGAGATCAATGACCAATGGGGAAAAGAAACAAGGAATTCAATAGTTAAGAACCGTTCTAGAACATGAACACAAGATTTGACTAACCCTCTTTCAAGGTATTAATCACTAAAGTTGACTACTCAATTACTAAACTTTCATTTGTAATCTTCTAATCAAATTTGCATTATCAAACAAGTTCACTAAGTTCACAATATCCCCTAACATCAACTTTTGCAGGTTAGAGAAATATTGCTCAATTCATATTGGTTCAAGCATTCTATCGAACACTTGTGATGAATAGAAAGACCTAGTATCTAGAACAAGGTGATCAGTCCTATTATAGCATTAAGAGCATATGAATCAAAGAACCACAAAGAAAATAGAATTCCCAAGCAACAATTAAACCATTAAATCATTTGATCCCCTACTTAGAACCCTAAAACCCAATTAGGTGACTACTCACACATATTGAAAGCAACAACACAAAGTGAGGAAGAAGACATAATTAAATTGATTAAATAAAATGAGGAAAGAGTTTAGAAGTCTTCTCCAAATTGTCAAAGAGGATGAATCTCTAATTTCCAGAAATAGCTTACAAAAGTCTCAAGGTGCAGAAAATCTCAGAAAAAATAGCATATATCATAGCATGTCTTGCTCATTAGGTTTTGGGGGTATTTATACCCTTATTAAAATAAAAGATATAAAATAAAAAATGAGAATAGAAAAAGGAAATAAGTGTCTGGTTGTAGTCAAAACAGACTTCACCACACTTGTCCAGACTTCAGTAGACTTGTGCATAAATTTCACCAGACTTTTCTACAGACTTCACCAGGCTTGTCTACAGACTTCATCATACTTTTCTACAGACTTCACTAGACTTCTCAAGATTTGTCTACAGACTTCACCAGACCTCTCCAGACTTCTCCAGACTTGTCTACAGACTTCACTAGACTTCTTCAGACTTGTCCAGACTTCATAATTTAATTCAACTTGGAGATGTACAAAAGTCACTTCTTGCTTCTTTATTCCAGTTAAGCTCGAATCCAACCAAAAGACTCCAAATCTAGCACATTGTCTCCACACCTAATCACAACTCAAGAAAAGACCAAAAAGACACAAAAGACGGACAAAGATGCGACAAATGACTCAAAACGAATATTAAATGAAGGACAAAAGACACCAAAAACACAATACATCAACTCCCCCGACTTAGATCTTTGCTTGTCCTCAAGCAAAGCAAATACCTTTGTCAAGGAAAGAGGCTTGAAAACGCGAGAACTCACATATTCTTCTGGGATCATGCTCTCAAACAATTGCCTGCAAACCACTATCACAAAGCTCATATCAAACCGTACTAAATCGTACTTCGCCATGACCATAGCAACTTCATTAAATCCCAAGTACACAAAGAGTTTAGAGTCAGATAACTTGACCTTTTAACATTCATTAGTAAATGCGTGCACTCTCACAAACGGGATATCAAACACGCTCTGGTCTAGAATATGAGGCAATTTATGGGTGGCTCAAGTGTTTAAAGGTATCCAACAACGAGAACAGATGCATGTCATTATGCAAAGTCACAGTGAGACACAGACCAATTGGGAGGTACACAGCTTCCCTCTACTCAGATCAAGCCAACCAACGTAAAACCCCAAACAAATCATCATTTTTCTAGATGCTTTTGATAAATAAATAGGAGTACTCTGACTTTTCCGGTTCCATTTTTTACTCCTTTCCCATTTTATTCATTTTTTTTTCTTTCTCAGTTTTTTTTTTTCTTTTTGTTTTTGTTTTTCTTTTTTATATGGGGGAGTGGAACCGGTTCTCTTCTCACAAAATTGCATCAAAAGCACTAAATCATGGAAACTCAACATATGCTTATGAACATAACCACACAACCACACATAAAAAAGAAAAAAAAAACAATATTAATCACCTAAATAAACTACAATGACAATCCTAACTAGAGGAAAGCTATGTCGGTCTGTACACTCCGTAGTTTTTGCACATGAATTNGTGTTTAAAGGTATCCAACAACGAGAACAGATGCATGTCATTATGCAAAGTCACAGTGAGACACAGACCAATTGGGAGGTACACAGCTTCCCTCTACTCAGATCAAGCCAACCAACGTAAAACCCCAAACAAATCATCATTTTTCTAGATGCTTTTGATAAATAAATAGGAGTACTCTGACTTTTCCGGTTCCATTTTTTACTCCTTTCCCATTTTATTCATTTTTTTTTCTTTCTCAGTTTTTTTTTTTCTTTTTGTTTTTGTTTTTCTTTTTTATATGGGGGAGTGGAACCGGTTCTCTTCTCACAAAATTGCATCAAAAGCACTAAATCATGGAAACTCAACATATGCTTATGAACATAACCACACAACCACACATAAAAAAGAAAAAAAAAACAATATTAATCACCTAAATAAACTACAATGACAATCCTAACTAGAGGAAAGCTATGTCGGTCTGTACACTCCGTAGTTTTTGCACATGAATTCACATGATGATGATGACCAAAGAATGCGAGTGGTATGAGGCAAGGATAGGGGTAAAGGTGTGGTACTAGACTACAAATGAGTCTAGCCATTCAGAGTTTACAAAGAGTGGTAAAAATGGTGTAAACTAAAATCTGAATGTATGATCCATTACATGATTCTCAACCCCCTAAGTGAGATATAATAAGTCCATATTAAGTCCAAATAAGCAAGGCCAAGCTCAAATCATCCAAATTTCAAAGCGACAGGATATTATTGAAGTGATCAAGTCATGTTTTTTTTTTTTTTCTAAACTTCCAAGTCATCCTTAAACAATGCTAAATGATCCCAAGGCAAAGAATCAAGCATGGTGAAATTCCCTAAGAAAAGTTCATAGTTCTCAACCAGCATTTTTGACTCAATAAAACACACTTTTGACTCGATAAAACAAACTGACTGACTCAAAAGAAAGCAACAAAAAAACAACCAAAGCAAACAAGATTAGTAGACATATGACACCCTCCCCCAGACTCGCTTCACACCGTCTCGGTGTGAAAACAAATCCAAGAAAAGAGGTCAAACAGACTCAAAAGAAATTTAAAAGAAAAATAACTAGTAAAAGAGAGAAATACCTGGTGGGTTGCCTCCCACAAAGCGCTTGTTTCATGTCACTAGCTTGACCGGATTCTTGTGAACTAATGAGTATGAGCACAAGGACTTGCTCCAAAACAAGGTCCACAATCTTTCATCTTTAGCTTCAGAACTCTACTCATAACCCCTTTCACAGCTTTTTCCACCTTTGTCTCTCAATTCTGAAGTTAGAATACTCCTAGCTTTTGAAAAAGGTTTTGAGGTTCCCTTACACTGCACCTTATACTCTATGGTATCTCCAACACACTTCATAGGTGTCAAGGTTACATGAGGATTTTCCTTTATCCATTTGGGCTTAACCTTGCATGTAGCACTAACCTTTTTTATTGGAATTTGAAGGTCTCCATCCAGGAATTCTTTGACCTCACTCCAAACAATGCATGTCTTCACATACTTATCCCTAGGATCATCAATGGTTTCAATTGAAAAAGTTTGTCCTCCAATAGTAGGTTTTTTCATCAACCTTTTCATGTCAACCTCCTGAGTATGGTCACCAATCTGCAAGTGAATTTGCTGCTTTTTTACATCAGTCATAGCCCCAACGGTATGTAAGAATGGGCGACCAAGAATGAGAGGATCATGTGGTTCTTTATAAAGCTCCAAAACTGTGAAGTCAGTTGGGATGTAGAAGTTCCCAACTCTAACATGCACATCCTCAGCTACACCAATAGGAAACCACACCGAACGGTCTGCAAGCACTAAGGAGATCCTTGACGGTTTGAAATTGGTGATTCCCAAACGCTTTGACACAGAAAGCGGCATCAAATTAACACTAGCTCCCAAGTCACATAAACATCTCTCAAACATGAATCTCCCAATTTGGCAAGGTAGTACAAAACTCCCTGGATCTCCAAGCTTCTCAGGAATCTCAATCGGGATGATGGCATTGCACTCAGAACTAACCATCTCTACCTCTTCTTTCAAGTGTGCCATTGCAAGGATTTTATCCTTGTTCCTTTGATGTTTTTCCTGCTTCTCAAAATGCACATATGCCTTCCCAGTTGAAATCATCATGACCCCTTCTTCAATGCTCTTCTTGTAAGACAAGACATCTTTCAAACATTTCTTGTATGTTTTTGTGTTCTTTATTGACTCTAGGAATGGGAGTTTGATGTGAAACTCTTTTCATAACTTCATTTCGCCTTTTCAACCTGCATTTTTAGCTTCCACTAGACGACCTGGAAATGGGAGCTTAGGAACATATGGTGGTGGTGCAACGTATGGTGGCTCATCATCTCCTGCAATCTCATTATCTACAGCAACATCAACAACAAGAACTTCCATCTCAAAAATAATACTCTCATTTGCAGCTTCTTGAAGACCTCTCTCAGCAACTTCTCCAGGTTCTTCTTGAATCATAACAACATAACAATGCTCTTTATTTTTGGGTTCACTTTTCCCTGGTAAAACATCTGATGGTGGTGTAGAGGTGGAAGAAATTTGAGCTACTTGGTTCTCAAGAGTTTTAACATGTGAAGATAGTGTTGTGAACTTCCCATTAAGATCACGATACATGTTGTCCACCTTAACATTGATTTCAACAGCATTCTTCACCTGACCTTCAAGAATCTGCTGCATCATCAACTTCATTTCATTATCCCCTGAAGAAGACGTAGAAGTGTTGCTCACAGGAGCTTGAACTGGTGCTTGGTAACTTCCCTGGAAGTTGTTAAACTGAGGTTTTTGCTGAAAACCTCCTTGACCATATCCATTTCCCTGTCCTTGTCCCTGAGGCACAAATGGCTTATTGTAGTTTCCTTGCCCTGGTATAAACTGCTTTTGTTGAAACTGTTGTGGTGGATATATCTGATCATGTGGGTTCTCAACATTAGTGCTCCGGTAAGAGAGGTTGGGGTGATTCCTGTAGCCCTGTTTGAAACCATTGTTCTGATATCCTTGGTTCACGTAATTCAGCTCAGCTTGTAGTTCTTCAGAACCATCCCTAGCACCTTCCTGATAAACCTTACCATTGCCAGAATCATCACAGAAATTCAAACTCCTCTGATCTCTTCTCAAAAGCTGCTCCACTTTTGCAGTCAACTCAGCAATCTGTTTTGATTCTCCTCCTCCATTACTTCTCACTGTCCTATCATAGTCAACACAATGGTTACTGTTGCTAGCAGCTAGGTTCTCAATCAAAAATCTCAGCTTCTCCTTCTGTTTTGGTCATGAAGTCCCCATTACTAGCTGTATCCAGGGCCATCTTATACCTCTCATCAACCCCTCTGTAGAATGTGTTGATGAGTGATTCTGGTGTGAATCCATGGTGAGGACATTCTCTCTTATAGTCTTTGAACCTTTCCCAAGCCTCATGGAATGACTCAGTAGCATGCTGCTGGAAGCCTGAAATCTTATTCCTAAGAAGAGTAGTCCTTGCTTGAGTAAAATATTGTCCCAAGAACGCAGCTTTATACTCATTCCACGTTCGAATGGTGTCTCCTTTCAACGACTTAAACCAGCGATGAGCTTTATCACTCAGAGAAAATGAAAATAACCTACATTTGACAGCATCATCAGGTACCCCATTCATTCGCGTTGTGCCACATATATCCTCAAAGTACTCCAAATGATAAACTGGGTTCTCTGACAGTAGACCATGAAACTGATTTAGCTTCACTAAACCCAAAAGTGCCGGTTTAATCTCAAAATCATTTATGGCGATTGGAGGATGTTGGATACCTCTACGGTACATCTCAGCGTTGGGAGCATCATGTTCCCTCAAAGTCTGTCGAACATTTGCTGGTCTTTGATTAAAAGCAGCTAAACGGGCAGCTTCGCGGCGGACAGCTTCTCTTTGTGCACCTGCACGGGCAGCCTCTCCACCAGCAGGAGGATTAACATTCCCAGCAGGAGGGGGATCCTCAAACTCTCCATGATGTTCATCTTCATGATGTTCATCATCCACATTACCAGCATTTTGACCAGCGAAACCGTCAGCCATTTCAGCAAGTCTTTTCTTTCTCCTATTCTCTCTCTCAAACTTTCCCAAGTCTTCGTGATATTGTTCTAGGTGTGAAGAGCCTGCACTGCAGGTCATACACCTGAAAACACCAAAAAGAAAGAAAAAGTTTAATTAACAACTGTAATAAAATGCTCTAGACTATAAACTAATCCTAAATCTCTAGGTAACGCAATTGGTCCCCGGCAACGGTGCCAACTTGATTGCTCGAGTATTTACCCGATACACTTAACCGCAAGGCAGTATATGCGGGGTCGAATCCATAAGGACCAATGGTACACTAAAGATTTGCGAGACTTGTAAATAGCTAAAGCGAACGAAAGTTTGTTTGTTTGGTTTCAGAAATTGTAAATAAAAATGCAATAAATAAAACGATTTAACTTATGGGATTAAAACATTGGGCTATAGGGTATTTCAGAGATCAATGACCAATGGGGAAATGAAACAAGGAATT
>NC_025699.1:12182704-12183253 GCF_000633955.1 Camelina sativa | reverse complement strand
CCATTTCAGCAAGTCTTTTCTTTCTCCTATTCTCTCTCTCAAACTTTCCCAAGTCTTCGTGATATTGTTCTAGGTGTGAAGAGCCTGCACTGCAGGTCATACACCTGAAAACACCAAAAAGAAAGAAAAAGTTTAATTAACAACTGTAATAAAATGCTCTAGACTATAAACTAATCCTAAATCTCTAGGTAACGCAATTGGTCCCCGGCAACGGTGCCAACTTGATTGCTCGAGTATTTACCCGATACACTTAACCGCAAGGCAGTATATGCGGGGTCGAATCCATAAGGACCAATGGTACACTAAAGATTTGCGAGACTTGTAAATAGCTAAAGCGAACGAAAGTTTGTTTGTTTGGTTTCAGAAATTGTAAATAAAAATGCAATAAATAAAACGATTTAACTTATGGATTAAAACATTGGGCTATAGGGCATTTCAGAGATCAATGACCAATGGAGAAAAGAAACAAGGAATTCAATAGTTAAGAACCGTTCTAGAACATGAACAAAAGATTTGACTAACCCTCTTTCAAGGTATTAATCACTAAAG
>NC_025699.1:12131380-12182695 GCF_000633955.1 Camelina sativa | reverse complement strand
GGGGGGGGGGGGGTATTGAACTTGTTTTTTCCAAGATTTGGTTAGATTTTAATATTTTAGAATTTTGAGAGATTTGAGTAAGGATTTTAGGAGATTTGATGATTTGTTACAGATTCTAAATTAAAGAAAAAGAAAATGAAATGAGAATCTGTGAGATTTTGTAATATTTGTTAGTGATTTTAGAATATTTGAAAACACAATAGAGGAGATGTTGTTGTGAAAACGATTGTTGCCATCTTTCCATATACGTAGATTGTGGCCTGAGAAGCAACTCTTTTGAGGGTTAAGGACACATTAGCAGAAGTCGAAGATAGATGAGGACAAACCTTTCGATAAAGATGAAAGATGATTGGCCTAGCCTGTGAAGAACAAGCTTCCAAATCTGTTCACTGAACTCACAAAACAGAAGAAGATGGTGTCGGGTTTCTCTGTGAAGATTGCAGGTGCAGCAGAGCGTATTGGTGGTGCTACATAAAAGTGAAGCCTTGATCTTGTTGGGAGTCTATCCAAGTGAGATATCCAGAAAGTGAAAGCCAATTTGAGAATTTTCCTTTATACCACTTAACTTTTGCCCAAGATTGGGTAGAGATAGTTGGTCTCAAATGATTCCAAGTGTGAGATGTTGTAAAGATGGTTCTAGAGAAATTACCAGACTTCCAACTGTATATACACTATGTCCTTTTTGACTTGATGGTGGATCGATGGCCAGAAGATTTGATGATTAACATAATTGATATCTCATCATCATTTGCAGCCTGCAAAAAAAAACACAAAACACTTTAGAGTAACCGAGAAACGATGAAATGGCCTTTTGATAAACAAGAATTGAATATCATTATGCTTTCCACCAGATCTCACACTTCATTTTCTGCTAAAGAGCTGAAATTTGGACAGTAGTGACTCTGATTGTTGTGGTAGTGACTCTGATGTCGTATTGAATGAGGCTTTTGGGGAACTATGTTGCAAACGAGGGTACAAGTGGTTCAGTGGGAAGATACGAGCCTTCATCTATTGTGGCAGTGACGTTCATAAATCGGGAAAACGCAGTGGCTATGATGAAAAACATAGTCATGTACGTAGGTGGAAGATGCAATTGGTTTGACATATTTTTGTGGAAATCCTTCAAAATCCCACCTTAAAGGGTGTGATTGTATGAGTCACATTTTTCAGCTAAAAATTTTTAAAAAGTCTTTTAAAATCATTCAAAGTAGCTCTTTTAAAAAAAGTTCTAATAATTTGAATAACAATAGATTTTAAATGAGTTTTACAAATTATAGATTGAATAACAAGAGATTATGAATCATTCTAAATGATTTTATATAAATATCAAGTTGAATAACATAAAATTTTAAAATAGTTTTATAAATCATTAATTGAATAACAAGTGATTTTATGAATACTTTAAAATCTTCTAAAATATGAGTTTAATACCCCCTCTAAACTTTCGTTTGTAATCTCCTAATCAAATTTGCATTATCAAACAAGTTCACTAAGTTCACAATATCCCCTAACATCAACTTTCACAGGTTAGAGAAATATTGCTCAATTCATATTGGTTCAGGCATTCTATCGAACACTTGTGATGCATAGAAAGACCTAGAATCTAGAACAAGGTGATCAGTCCTATTCTAGCATTAAGAGCATATGAATCAAAGAACCACAAAGAAAATAGAATTCCCAAGCAACAATTAAACCATTTGATCCCCTACTTAGAACCCTAAAACCCAATTAGGTGACTACTCACACATATTGAAAGCAACAACACAAAGTGAGGAAGAAGACATAATTAATTTGATTAAATAAAATGAGGAAAGAGTTTAGAAATCTTCTCCAAATTGTCAAAGAGGATGAATCTCTAATTTCCAGAAATAGCTTACAAAAGTCTCAAGGTGCAGAAAATCTCAGAAAAAATAGCATATATCATAGCATGTCTTGCTCATTAGGTTTTGGGGGTATTTATACCCTTATTAAAATAAAAGATATAAAATAAAAAATGAGAATAGAAAAAGGAAATAAGTGTCTGGTTGTAGTCAAAACAGACTTCACCACACTTGTCCAGACTTCAGTAGACTTGTGCATAAATTTCACCAGACTTTTCTACAGACTTCACCAGGCTTGTCTACAGACTTCATCATACTTTTCTACAGACTTCACTAGACTTCTCAAGATTTGTCTACAGACTTCACCAGACCTCTCCAGACTTCTCCAGACTTGTCTACAGACTTCACTAGACTTCTTCAGACTTGTCCAGACTTCATAATTTAATTCAACTTGGAGATGTACAAAAGTCACTTCTTGCTTCTTTATTCCAGTTAAGCTCGAATCCAACCAAAAGACTCCAAATCTAGCACATTGTCTTCACACCTAATCACAACTCAAGAAAAGACCAAAAAGACACAAAAGACGGACAAAGATGCGACAAATGACTCAAAACGAATATTAAATGAAGGACAAAAGACACCAAAAACACAATACATCAACTCCCCCGACTTAGATCTTTGCTTGTCCTCAAGCAAAGCAAATACCTTTGTCAAGGAAAGAGGCTTGAAAACGCGAGAACTCACATATTCTTCTGGGATCATGCTCTCAAACAATTGCCTGCAAACCACTATCACAAAGCTCATATCAAACCGTACTAAATCGTACTTCGCCATGACCATAGCAACTTCATTAAATCCCAAGTACACAAAGAGTTTAGAGTCAGATAACTTGACCTTTTAACATTCATTAGTAAATGCGTGCACTCTCACAAACGGGATATCAAACACGCTCTGGTCTAGGTTATGAGGCAATTTATGGGTGGCTAAAGTGTTTAAAGGTATCCAACAACGAGAACAGATGCATGTCATTATGCAAAATCACAGTGAGACACAGACCAATTGGGAGGTACACAGCTTCCCTCTACTCGGATCAAGCCAACCAACGTAAAACCCCAAATAAATCATCATTTTTCTAGATGCTTTTGATAAATAAATAAGAGTACTCTGACTTTTCCGGTTCCATTTTTTACTCTTTTCCCATTTTATTCATTTTTTTTTTCTTTCTCAGTTTTTTTTTCTTTTTGTTTTTGTTTTTCTTTTTTATATGGGGGAGTGGAACCGGTTCTCTTCTCACAAAATTGCATCAAAAGCACTAAATCATGGAAACTCAACATATGCTTATGAACATAACCACACAACCACACATAAAAAAGAAAAAAAAACAATATCAATCACCTAAATAAACTACAATGACAATCCTAACTAGAGGAAAGCTATGTCGGTCTGTACACTCCGTAGTTTTACACATGAATGNTGTTTAAAGGTATCCAACAACGAGAACAGATGCATGTCATTATGCAAAATCACAGTGAGACACAGACCAATTGGGAGGTACACAGCTTCCCTCTACTCGGATCAAGCCAACCAACGTAAAACCCCAAATAAATCATCATTTTTCTAGATGCTTTTGATAAATAAATAAGAGTACTCTGACTTTTCCGGTTCCATTTTTTACTCTTTTCCCATTTTATTCATTTTTTTTTTCTTTCTCAGTTTTTTTTTCTTTTTGTTTTTGTTTTTCTTTTTTATATGGGGGAGTGGAACCGGTTCTCTTCTCACAAAATTGCATCAAAAGCACTAAATCATGGAAACTCAACATATGCTTATGAACATAACCACACAACCACACATAAAAAAGAAAAAAAAACAATATCAATCACCTAAATAAACTACAATGACAATCCTAACTAGAGGAAAGCTATGTCGGTCTGTACACTCCGTAGTTTTACACATGAATGCACATGATGATGATGACCAAAGAATGCGAGTGGTATGAGGCAAGGATAGGGGTAAAGGTGTGGTACTAGACTACAAATGAGTCTAGCCATTCAGAGTTTTCAAAGAGTGGTAAAAATGGTGTAAACTAAACTCTGAATGTATGATCCATTACACGATTCTCAACCCCCTAAGTGAGATATAATAAGTCCATATTAAGTCCAAATAAGCAAGGCCAAGCTCAAATCATCCAAATTTCAAAGCGACAGGATATTATTGAAGTGATCAAGTCATGTTTTTTTTTTTTTTCTAAACTTCCAAGTCATCCTTAAACAATGCTAAATGGTCCCAAGGCAATGAATCAAGCATGGTGAAATTCCCTAAGAAAAGTTCATAGTTCTCAACCAGCATTTTGACTCAATAAAACACACTTTTGACTCGATAAAACAAACTGACTGACTCAAAAGAAAGCAACAAAAAAAACAACCAAAGCAAACAAGATTAGTAGACATATGACACCCTCCCCTAGACTCGCTTCACACCGTCTCGGTGTGAAAACAAATCCAAGAAAAGAGGTCAAACAGACTCAAAAGAAGTTTAAAAGAAAAATAATTAGTAAAAGAGAGAAATACCTGGTGGGTTGCCTCCCACAAAGCGCTTGTTTCATGTCACTAGCTTGACCGGATTCTTGTGAACTAATGAGTATGAGCACAAGGACTTGCTCCAAAACAAGGTCCACAATCTTTCATCTTTAGCTTCAGAACTCTACTCATAACCCCTTTCACAGCTTTTTCCACCTTTGTCTCTCAATTCTGAAGTTAGAATACTCCTAGCTTTTGAAAAAGGTTTTGAGGTTCCCTTACACTGCACCTTATACTCTATGGTATCTCCAACACACTTCATAGGTGTCAAGGTTACATGAGGATTTTCCTTTATCCATTTGGGCTTAACCTTGCATGTAGCACTAACCTTTTTTATTGGAATTTGAAGGTCTCCATCCAGGAATTCTTTGACCTCACTCCAAACAATGCATGTCTTCACATACTTATCCCTAGGATCATCAATGGTTTCAATTGAAAAAGTTTGTCCTCCAATAGTAGGTTTTTTCATCAACCTTTTCATGTCAACCTCCTGAGTATGGTCACCAATCTGCAAGTGAATTTGCTGCTTTTTTACATCAGTCATAGCCCCAACGGTATGTAAGAATGGGCGACCAAGAATGAGAGGATCATGTGGTTCTTTATAAAGCTCCAAAACTGTGAAGTCAGTTGGGATGTAGAAGTTCCCAACTCTAACATGCACATCCTCAGCTACACCAATAGGAAACCACACCGAACGGTCTGCAAGCACTAAGGAGATCCTTGACGGTTTGAAATTGGTGATTCCCAAACGCTCTGACACAGAAAGCAGCATCAAATTAACACTAGCTCCCAAGTCACATAAACATCTCTCAAACATGAATCTCCCAATTTGGCAAGGTAGTACAAAACTCCCTGGATCTCCAAGCTTCTCAGGAATCTCAATCGGGATGATGGCATTGCACTCAGAACTAACCATCTCTACCTCTTCTTTCAAGAGTGCCATTGCAAGGATTTTATCCTTGTTCCGTTGATGTTTTTCCTGCTTCTCAAAATGCACATATGCCTTCCCAGGTGAAATCATCATGACCCCTTCTTCAATGCTCTTCTTGTAAGACAAGACATCCTTCAAATATTTCTTGTATGTTTTTGTGTTCTTTATTGACTCAATGGAAAATGCAAACAATTAAAATACGAAAGCTTCTAAGGATGGGGTAATCGACTCCTAAGTGTTCCTGACCGATACAGATGTCTTACATGCCTCAAGCAAATATTCCCTAGACAATGAATCTCTAAACCTTGTTAAAACACTCCCGTGATAGAAACAATCAACCTTGATCACTCCCCTAGCCAACTCTCGTTAAAGAAACATGACCAAACAGGCAATATGAACTGATTCATTATTGTCAATAAACCCCTTACTCATCTAATCTCTTAGGCTAAGTGAGTATATCTCTAGCATTGGTTGATTCAATCATTTCATCTACACCTCTTGATGGTAAAACACCCTAGATCTAATCTCACCCTCTCGGTTTGTTGACAGCATTAAGAACACCAATCTAGAAGAGAATTTATAAAACATAAACAATCAAACTAAGACATCCTAACCGACCAAGAACACAAAATCATCTATCCCATCCCTAGAAACTTTACTTCACTACTCGGAATTCATTGCAGAAAATATAGATAAACGAAAATTGCATTGTATTAAAAGATAGAGTAGAGAATAAAAAGTACAAAGTAGAAATCTAAAGAGATAACAAAAAGATGTAAAATAAATCCTAAAGAAAGTGAAAAAGTGTTTGAGTCGCTCTAGATCTCTCTCAGAAACTCTCGCTCTCTGGTTTGAGGGTCTGCGGCGTGCTAGGGCGAGAAGAAGAAGAGGGGGGGTGTTATATATGAAAACCCCTTTGACCTAGCTTCCCAGTCCTGTCCGAGGGTCTACTCGATGGGGTGCAAGAGGATGCGGTCAAGTTACTCCTCGGGTAAGTCTTCGGGTTGTTCTTCCTGCTCTTGGATCCTCCTCGATCGGGTTGGGGTTCGGACTGTTCTTCCTGCTTGATAGCTCCTTCAGGTACATGCTCGGATTTGTCCTTGTTTTTCCCCATTTTAGGCTCTAAAGTATCTGTTTTCATCCAAAGTATGCAAATGCAATAATGCAACACCAATGGCCTAAATGCGAATTCCTACAGTTAATGACCTAAAAATGCTAAGGTAAGGGTATAAACAATGCAAAATATGGACAAAAAATGATGCTAAAAACATGTAAATTAGAGAGTTATCAGACCTCCAAACTTAAATCTTGCTAGTCCTCTAGGAAAGAAGTAGGAGAGTGCGGTTTAAAAACGGGGACTCATAACCTTTTTATGCTAAGCGAAGGATTCAAGCTATAGTCCTTAAAGATAGTTTAATGGTGCTAAGATCAATCAACATACTTACAAAAAAATTTCTAAGCTTATTACCATGCATCGATCTAGTTCAACCTCCAACTAAAAGTGAAGACTTGCAATTCCAAAGAACATCTCTTTCACATTCATTTAAGTGTTTGGCGAATTCTTGGAGATGAAAGGTGAATCAAGCTCAATCGGTTTCAAGGGTAAGGCTTTTTGGTAAGGTGGTTTCAAATAAATTCTTTGGGTGGTTGTCTCTCAAAAGAAGGAATGCTAGACAGTTGTGAAAACTATCTAAGATTGAGAACAATTTGGGCATACAAAGCTTAACTCTTGATAATCTACCCTTTTCTCATTCATCTCTTTTTTAATCAAACACCCTAGAATAAAACTACGCACAACCTTGATATTAACTCTTTTTTATATAATCCCTAAGGTCTAAACTTTAAACATCTAGCTCTTTTTTTTTTCTTTCTTTGCTAAGCTCCTAATAATATTCCTATATATTTTTTTTCTTCTTCTTTTCCTAGGAGACTATAGCAAGATCTTTTTCTCTTTTTTTTTTACTTAGAGACTTAGAGCTAATTGATTCTAACCTTAGAGACTTTTTTTTTTCTCAACCCAACCCAAATAAACATGCTAACCACCTATCTTTCAAAACCGATTCTAGTAGCTAGTCCAAATGATTCTAACTTAGCTAAATCAAGAGCCAGTTCTTTGTCGTTCTCAATACTCTCAAGGTTTCACAACCTATAGCACAATGAAAAGGCCTCAATCAACACTTCACAACAAGGTTTGAAAGAAAAGTTTGAGTTCATGGGTAGGAAAAACGAATCGGGTTAAACGAAAAGATTGGTAAAAATGGAGTGCTAACCCGAGTTTAGAGTTACCATGAGCAAGTATTCAAATTCCATAAGCAAGACAATTTAAGTTCAAGTTAAGTCCAATAATATAGAGATGATTCAATGTTCAAGCAAGTGGAGGAAGCATTCAAAAGACACAAGGTTCTAAGCAAAGATTTTTCATTTTTTTTCCAAAGATTGATCTAGCAACAATGAACTGTGATTAAGGGCTATAGCTTCAATCCTAAGGTTTGATTTTAAACAAGGTAGTTTTAATCAATGTCCCCTAAAATGCATATGCAACAATCCTATATGAAGCAAACTAGACTCAATCATAATATGTAAATGCAACTACATGAACACTCTTTTTCTTTTTTTTTTTTATAAAAATTCAAATTTTTTTGGGTTTTTCAATGCACATAGATGCAGACTCAAATGAATAAAACTAGCATGCAAAAATTTGAAATAAGAAAATAAGAAAATAAGAAAATAAAACACAATGTTATATACATTCTAGGACCCTCTCCCAAACTTAAATTACACATTCTCTGTGTAAATAAAAGTCTGAAAAAGAATCCAAGAATCACACAAAATGAAATAAAACTAAATGCAATGTTATTTACAAAGGTTGGATGAATGTGGTACCTCATGGGTTGGTGAAGAAGGAGGTTGTAGCAGCCTCCATACTCGCCAACGTGTAGCCAGGGTCGTCACCGGCTTCAGCAGGTACCGGGATTTGCTCATCAGAGAGCTCGGTGATATGCACGGACGACTTGCTCAGACCAGCATCTGAGGGGTTGATCGGGTACGGCATCGCGTAGCTCATTGGGTAGTACGACGGGTATGGCGGGAGAGGTCCAGAGTGATCACCCGTAAAGCCACTCGCAGGGTGCATCGAATACGGCATCGGATACGGAATCTGATAGGTCGGTGAGAATGGACCCGAGTATTCACCCGAGTGTGTGCTCGACGGGTGCATCGGATAGGGCATCGTGTACCCCATCGGATTAGGTGTCGGATAGGCATCTGAGTGGCTCCTCCGTGATCTGTCGGGTCTTGTGATATCCTCCTCTGGTTGGGGCTCGTAAGACGATGCTCTGTGAGGCTCTGGAGGTTTCAGTCCGCGAATTCCTCCTAGTGGTCCGCTTCTTCCCATCCATGTTGGTGTATATGCCGAGGTGGGCGCTGAGGCACAGCTTGCCTTGTCTTGCAGCTCCTTTATCTGACCTCCCATCACCTTCACTGATCCGGTAAGATCCTTCACCTTCCTAACCAGAAACTTGTTCATCCTCTTCAGCCATCCGATCCTCTTGTGAGCTTCTCTCACCCCAACAGGTTGCTTCTGTGAGCAGACATACTCCTCAAAGTCATAATCTTCCGAGTTGTCTCCCTGTGCTTGCCCAGTCGGCTCTCTCTCTCTTCAGCTTCGGATTCCTCCTCCCGGTTGTACAGCTCCTCCAGAGGCGGTGTAAAGTCGATGTTGTCCCCCAGCCAGACCTCGGTGCACACGACATTGGGCAAGATCATCTGAGTAGCTCCAGCAGCTGGACGCATGAATTTGAAGAACAACATCTCGTTTCGCCTCTCATAGGCCAAGAATCTCGCCAGTGTCAGGTACTCGATGTTCAGCCATCTCGAGTCATGTACCACTCCTTTCAAAGGCAGATCGCACGCCACCATTATTGGTGTGACCAAATGGAGATCTCTCCAGCTCCCTCTCTTCTCTCAGTTTTCATCACCCAAGACTTTCGGTAGAGGAACTGATCGAGCAGCACAAAGACCATACTAGTGTCTGCAACATCTCCTACTAGCGGTGTACCATCCCTAGAATTGTCTAACACTCCACACAAGACAATGTCTAGCAGCTAGAGTTCATGATCATTCACATTCCCAGTCTCTTTTCTAGCAAAAAGAGTGCAGGTGAGGGACTTGTAAAAATACCTCAAAACAGGGCTCCTTATTTGAGCAGACTTTGAGCTTGTAGACTTGTAGGGGAGCTTGTCTCCTATTGTCAGCCATAGGGACTTCATCTCCTCCTTGCTCACCTCCATGTTCTCTCCACTCCCAGCCTTGAAACCATACAGCTTCTCCATCTCCTTGAAGGTAAATCAGTACTTCTTGTTTTGCACGGAGAATGTGATGAACCCGATCCCCCCATCGGGTAGTAGGGTCGGGTGGTCCTCAAAGTAGTGCAACCGTAGCATTGCAAGGAAATGAACCGTCTCCTCCTCATAAGCCTTGAGATTGGTTCGCATCATCTGGCCCAAGTGGCACATGTCGAACAGGAACTCCACATCTCTTGAGATTCTCAACTGCTTCATTGTCTCACAGTGAGGGAAACGGGTTCCTACAAAGCTCATCTTGCGGAGGACCTTAAAAACCTTGGCTGGAGTCTCCACCTCTTTCTGCTTCAGCCTCCATGAAGCTTGGCGTGTGCGTTCTCTCTGCTCCTCCTCTCGCTCACGGTTCTCCTCCTCTGTGTCTAGATACTCTTCCTCAGCTGCTCTCTCGGCAACCTTCTCAGCCCTTTCAGAGGCTGGTCTCTTCCCTCTTGCAACCGCAGCTCTACTCCTCAACCGCGACATTTGGATCTCCTCTAGCTCTCCTTCACCAGCATCAGAATCGACCTCCATAGGGTCAGTAACAGTTCTCTCGGACGTAGACAGGTCCCTACGTCGAGGAGATCGACGAACAGCACTCGCCACCTGGCTTGGTGAGCGAACTCGGGGGTGTACACCATCGGTTGCTTGAGCACCGGATCGGGTTGAGCATTGGGTTAGAGAAGCGAAACGTCCAGCCAGCGGTTGGGAATGTGGAACGTCTCCTCTTCCTTGGGATTCTCGAGATCCGACTGCATCACCTCCGGTTTTTGCAGCGGCGGAGGTTGATCTGCTTCCCTTCTTTTGGTATGTTTTCATCTTGGGTGCCATTGTCGAATTCTTGAAAGTAAAAACAGAGACTAAGCCGAGATCAATAGGGTTAGTTTCCAAAAAATAAAAATCAAAGAGTCTCGATTCCCTTGAGAAAAATAGAAAGTAGGAAAACAAAAAGCTTTTAGGGTTGAGAGACTTATCGGTTTGTGCTGCTGAGGGAGAAGGGTTCTAATCCCTTTAAATAGAATAGGGTGAGCATCTTGGGCTTCACCGAGAGTGGGCTTGGGTTTGTCGAATTCGGACTCCACTCACCACCCGAGTAGGAACACGATCAGGCGCGTCGGGTACGGATTCAGGTAGAGCCTCGGGTTCTCCAAAATTTCCTTTTTAATTTTTTTTTTATAAATGTAAATATGCAATAATAGAAAATAAGATAAAATAAATAAATAAGAATTTAAAATAAATAAATGATACCTTTGGGACTTCCTCCCAAGTGAGCTTGTCTTCATGCTCTTTAAGCATGGGTATTAGGAGGGAAAGGTTCTGGAATCCTTTCTACTGTAGCAGGCTGATTCAATGGATTTTCCAAGTCTTATCCAGGTTCCACAGCAAATGTAGTGTTGACTTCTTCAAGATGTTTGACTTTTCTCTGCTTTGTCTTAGTAGAAAAGACTTGACCATCAATGGTTGGCCTTTTAATTCCTCTCTTGACATCAAACTCCATCTTGAAATGCTCCCCATGCTCAATTTTGATCTTGCCTTGTTTCACCTCAATCACTGCACCTACTGTTGTCAAGAATGGTCTCCCTAGGATCAGTGGATCGTCTGGTTCCTTATCCATATCAAGAATCATAAAATCAGTAGAGACTTCCACCCTTCCAATCCTGAGAGGCAAATTTTCCAGGATCCCAATAGGATGTCTGATTGTTCTATCAGCTAGAACCAAATACAGACTACTCGGTTTAAAACTGCTGAAACCCATCTTGTTGGCAACTGACAGTGGCATGATGCTGACTGAAGCTCCCAGATCGCACAAGCAATTTTTGAAAATCCGAAGTCCTATCGAGCATGGCAAAGTAAAAGAGCCAGGATCCTCCAATTTCTCCTCGATTCGCAGCTCAGTATCTAAGCACACTCCACTCCTGAGAATTTCATTTCCAATCTCCTTGACAGCTTCCTTAACCTCAATCTCTATCCAAGCTGCCTCCTTAGTGATTTCCTCTTGAAGTTCGTGTGGTGGTAAAAGCTTAGGAGGTCGAACTTTTCGCTTGGCCATACGCTCTGCAAGCACCTCCAATTGAATGTCAAGAGCAGCATTGAACATTTCCTCTAGTTCCCCTTCTGCTGCTACCGGCAGTTGAGGTTGATCTGTCATCTGAACATCTACTCGATGTGTCATCCGATCACCATCATCGGGTGAGTCATCGGGTTCTGCCTCGGGTGGTTCTTCGATTTGTGATTCACGAACCAGTGCTCAATCATCAACTCGATCAGTCTCCTCGGGTGAAGGCTCGGGTTCATACTCGGATATGTAGTACTTTGCCTCGTTTATCCCATAGTGATATGTATCCTCCCCATCTTGAACATCACTGTCCTCAGTGAGGTAATCCTCATAATCATCATCAAGGAAAATGGCCTGGGCAGTGGCATAATCCTTTGGGTTCTGAACAGCTTTTCCCGGAAGCTGGTTGATCTTTGGAGCTGGTTGGTTGTTGTGGTGGCCCTCTAGGTACCTAAAACCGTTTTGCAATGTCCAGAATCGATCTTGTTGCTCATCTCTGCAAACCGTTTTGCAGTGTCCATAGCAGCTGATGCCTGATTTTGAATCATCTACTGAATTAGGCCACGTAGGTCAGCTTCTTGGGATTGGTTCTGCGGGCCTTGTTGTTGTTGGAATCCAGGTGGTGCAATGGGTTGGTGGTAATTTCCATAGTATTTCTGCTTAGGAGCATAGCCTTGATTGTACTGGACAAAAGGCTTTTGCTGGACCTGGTTCCCTTGAGCTGCTGATGGGTAGATTTGGTCCTGAGGATTGGCAACATTCGGGTTACGGTAATGACAGATTTGGATTCTGCTTGTAGTTGTTGTACCCTTTGTTGTAACCTCCTTGGTTGTTGATGTAGTTCGCATCCTATAGCTGAACATTCTTCCCATCTTGTTGTAAAAACTGTTCTTCCTCTGAGATTGCATGAACATGCTGCTGCTGGTTGAGGAGCCTATCTAGTTTGTCATTGAGGGCTTTCATGTCCCTCTTGTATTTGGCATCTTCCTCTCCCGTAGATCACACAGTGCGATCGTACTCCTCATTATAATGCCCATCAGATTGAGCCAAATTCTCCACTAGATCCCAACCTTCATCGACATCCTTGTTGAGGAAGTTTCCATTGCTTGCGGTGTCCAGCAACATCTGTATCTTAGGGACCACTCCTCTGTAAAGTGTACTTAGCAATGAAGCATTGCTGAAGCCATGATGAGGGCATCTGGTAGTGTGTCCCTTGAAACGTTCCCAAGCTTCACTGAACGTCTCATTGTTTTTCTGAACAATGCTGGAAATATCATTTCTCAGCCTTGCGGTTCTACAGTTTGAGAAGAATTTGGCTAGAAACACCTTCCTGCACGCTTCCCAAGTGGTGATGGACTCCTTGGGGAGTGATTTCTCCCAGATATGTGCCTTGTCTCCCAAAGAAAATGGGAACAGCCGGAGTTTGAATTCATCCTCACTAACTCCATTTATCTTGGTTAGGCTACAGAGCCTATCAAATTCATCCAGATGATCCAATGGGTCCTCCATTGGCAATCCATGAAACTTGTTGCTTTGTATCATCTGGATGAGACTACTCTTGATCTCAAAATTGTTGTTTAGGACAGCAGGTGGCACAATGCCATTCCTTTGAGTATGAGTAGATGGAGCATCCCCTACTCCTATGTTGGTCCTCNATCAGATTGAGCCAAATTCTCCACTAGATCCCAACCTTCATCGACATCCTTGTTGAGGAAGTTTCCATTGCTTGCGGTGTCCAGCAACATCTGTATCTTAGGGACCACTCCTCTGTAAAGTGTACTTAGCAATGAAGCATTGCTGAAGCCATGATGAGGGCATCTGGTAGTGTGTCCCTTGAAACGTTCCCAAGCTTCACTGAACGTCTCATTGTTTTTCTGAACAATGCTGGAAATATCATTTCTCAGCCTTGCGGTTCTACAGTTTGAGAAGAATTTGGCTAGAAACACCTTCCTGCACGCTTCCCAAGTGGTGATGGACTCCTTGGGGAGTGATTTCTCCCAGATATGTGCCTTGTCTCCCAAAGAAAATGGGAACAGCCGGAGTTTGAATTCATCCTCACTAACTCCATTTATCTTGGTTAGGCTACAGAGCCTATCAAATTCATCCAGATGATCCAATGGGTCCTCCATTGGCAATCCATGAAACTTGTTGCTTTGTATCATCTGGATGAGACTACTCTTGATCTCAAAATTGTTGTTTAGGACAGCAGGTGGCACAATGCCATTCCTTTGAGTATGAGTAGATGGAGCATCCCCTACTCCTATGTTGGTCCTCGCTTGAGGAGCTGGTGGACCGTTCATTGTCTCCTCAATTGTTGCTGGTTGCGGTTGTTGAACTTGTTGTAGATGGAGTAACCTTTGTCTGTTGATGTTGTCGATGAAAAAACTCAAGTTTTGGCTACCCTTGGATCGTGTTTGCATGCACAAGTAGATGACCGAGTGAGTACACAAAGGTCAACCTGATCCTNCTCATTATAATGCCCATCAGATTGAGCCAAATTCTCCACTAGATCCCAACCTTCATCGACATCCTTGTTGAGGAAGTTTCCATTGCTTGCGGTGTCCAGCAACATCTGTATCTTAGGGACCACTCCTCTGTAAAGTGTACTTAGCAATGAAGCATTGCTGAAGCCATGATGAGGGCATCTGGTAGTGTGTCCCTTGAAACGTTCCCAAGCTTCACTGAACGTCTCATTGTTTTTCTGAACAATGCTGGAAATATCATTTCTCAGCCTTGCGGTTCTACAGTTTGAGAAGAATTTGGCTAGAAACACCTTCCTGCACGCTTCCCAAGTGGTGATGGACTCCTTGGGGAGTGATTTCTCCCAGATATGTGCCTTGTCTCCCAAAGAAAATGGGAACAGCCGGAGTTTGAATTCATCCTCACTAACTCCATTTATCTTGGTTAGGCTACAGAGCCTATCAAATTCATCCAGATGATCCAATGGGTCCTCCATTGGCAATCCATGAAACTTGTTGCTTTGTATCATCTGGATGAGACTACTCTTGATCTCAAAATTGTTGTTTAGGACAGCAGGTGGCACAATGCCATTCCTTTGAGTATGAGTAGATGGAGCATCCCCTACTCCTATGTTGGTCCTCGCTTGAGGAGCTGGTGGACCGTTCATTGTCTCCTCAATTGTTGCTGGTTGCGGTTGTTGAACTTGTTGTAGATGGAGTAACCTTTGTCTGTTGATGTTGTCGATGAAAAAACTCAAGTTTTGGCTACCCTTGGATCGTGTTTGCATGCACAAGTAGATGACCGAGTGAGTACACAAAGGTCAACCTGATCCTGGTGATCGAGTGACGGGTCAGGTGGGTGCTCGGGTTGTACCTGAAATGCAAAACAAACAAATACGAAAGTAAACAAGTCAGTACCGAACCAAAGTGTATAATAGAACTTGATCTAGCAAGTGCTGAAATCGTAAACGTAGCAAATTAAATTCAACCAAATGGCAACGGCGCCAAATTGATAACAGGATTTTCACCCACGATATCAATTCCCTATGCAGTTGTAGTACAAAGGGTTATCAATCCAAATGGTTGTTATGCTAGCAGATAGGATGCAATCAGAAGCAAGCAAGTCAAGCCAAGCAATAATGGGGTTTTGTCTAAAAATCCTAAAATAATAAAAGAAAAGAATATAAACAAGGAACCACACGACCTAAGCACTCGATGCAAGCATTCGAGTACACGATCGGGTGGGGTGATCGAGTAAACAAAGAAAGTATGAACAGCTCGAAGGGTTACTCGAAGCAGGTGATCGTGTACCTGTTCGGGTAAGGGATCGAGTAAGGTATGAAAATGCAAACATTTAAAATACTAAAGCTTCTAAGGATGGGGTAATTGACTCCTAAGTGTTCCTGACCGATACAGATGTCTTACATGCCTCAAGCAAATATTTCCTAGACAATGAATCTCTAAAACCTTGTTAAAATACTCTCGTGATAGAAACAATCAACCTTGATCACTCGCCTACCCAACTCTCGTTGGAGAAACCTGACAAAGCAGGCAATATGAACCGATTCAATATTGTCAATAAACCCCTTACTCATCTAATCTCTTAGGCTAAGTGAGTAAATCTCTAGCATTGGTTGATTCAAGCATTTCATCTACACCTCTTGATGGTAAAACACCCTAGATCTAATCTCACCCTCTCGGTTTGTTGACAGCATTAAGAACACCAATCTAGAAGGAAATTTATAAAACATAAACAATCAAACTAAGACATCCTAACCGATCAAGAACACAAAATCATCTATCCCATCCCTAGAAATTTTACTTCACTACTCGGAATTCATTGCAGAAAACATGAAAACATAGATAAACGAAAATTGCATTGTATTAAAAGATAGAGTAGAGAATAAAGAGTACAAAGTAGAAATCTAAAGAAATAACAAAAAGATGTAAAATAAATCCTAAAGAAAGTGGAAAAGTGTTTGAGTCGCTCTAGATCTCTCTCAGAAGCTCTCGCTCTCTGGTTTGAGGGTATGCGGCGTGCTAGGGCGAGAGGAAGAAGAGGAGGGTTTATATATGGAAACCCCTTTGACCTAGCTTCCCAGTCCTGCCCGAGGGTCTACTCGATGGGGTGCAGGAGGATGAGATCGGGTTACTCCTCTGGTAGGTCTTCGGGTTGTTCTTCCTGCTCTTGGATCCTCCTCGATCGGGTTGGGGTTCGGACTGTTCTTCCTGCTTGATAGCTCCTTCGGGTACATGCTCGGATTTTTCCTTGTTTTCCCCTATTTTAGGCTCTAAAGCACATGTTTTCATCTAAAGTATGCAAATGCAAGAATGCAACACCCTAAATTGCCTAAATGCGAATTCCTACAGTTAATGATGTAAAAATGCTAAGGTAAGGGTATAAACAATGCAACATATGGACAAAAACGGATGCTAAAAACATGTAAATTAGAGAGTTATCAGTCGCCAATAAGAAACCAAGGAGATTCTCTAGAGAGACCAATCCGCGTTACCGTTCCCATACTAAGTCGCGGTTTGTTGGTACTGGATCACCGTAAACAAAGGTAAAATAAATAATTTGTCCTTTATAAGTAAGTTCCACATCAATCAACCGATTAGATTCAAATAAAACCGAAACATCATAATTATTATTATAAAATAAGGCCAAACCGCCACTACAACCAATAGGATCAACCGTTTTTAAAGTAGAATAACCAAAATGACCAACAAAAGGTTCTAAAATAGATAAAGGCTGTCTAGTTTCAGATAAAAATAAAAAATCAGGTCTATGTTTCCCCCACAAATCCCTAAGATAACCAATAGTTTCCTTATTCCCAAGCCCTTGACAATTCCAGCTTAAAATCTTCATTTATCCATTAGTGGTTTAGGTGGTTTTGACCCACCAGTTGGACCCTTCTCCTGTTCCTGGTTCCTCGGGTTTGCTCCATCCCCAGTTGGCTCAGAAGCTTTTGGGGCATGGCGCTTCCTTGGTGTTGTACGCAAATACACATTCAGCTTCTTGGAAG
Organism: Camelina sativa; assembly: GCF_000633955.1. Lineage (NCBI taxonomy): Eukaryota > Viridiplantae > Streptophyta > Magnoliopsida > Brassicales > Brassicaceae > Camelina > Camelina sativa. The sequence continues at coordinate 12,165,490 of NC_025699.1, read as the reverse complement.
CTGCACCTTTGAGGGCCAAAGGGGGCTTAGCCTTGCGGACCTTATCAACTGGTATCACCACATCAGAGCCAGTACCTGCATCAATACTCATATCCGCAGAATCCTCCCTTGGGTCCGCTACCTCTCTCCCGAGTTGTGCAGTATCCATAGCAGGATCCAAAGCAGACTCATCCATTAAATCATCTACATCTTCATCCTTGTGCTGGCCTAAACCAACCACCTCCGATTTGGCTTCCCCGGTTCCCATCTCCTCCAGCAGCTGATCAATGTTATCCTCCGGTTCTTTCTCTACCATAGAAGGTTCCTTTTGAGCCGCTTCCGAATCAACCACATCAGTAGTCATCCGGGTTTCACCAAGAGATACATCCGCTGAACCAGACTGCATAGCATCAGAATCAGGAAAACTTGCACCTATCAAACAACCATCCAGATTAGACGAAGCTGAACCTGTCAGTGGCGCCACCGTACCTGGAACAAACTCCTCCCCCGGATTAGCAAGTGGAACCACATTGGAATCTTTGAAGAGTGGTCTGCGAACCCTCTTTGGTGGTGGAATACCAATAAGCAAGGTTTGCACTATCCCTTGATCACCAGAGACTGGTATTTGTCCCTGTTCCAGCTCTTTAACCGGTGCTGTACCAGAGGAGGATGCGGCAGCCGCAGCAGCTTTGACCATATGGCGATGCTCATTGTACTGCACATAATTAGTAAACCGGCGGGGTTTAGATGAGGGCTCCCCAACTACCCTTGTAGACCGATACTTGATCCCTGAATCTTGTTTCCCTTTAAGTGATCGCTGAGAAGCATTCGAATGTGTTGAACCTTTATCCTCCACCTCCTTGCCTTTTCCCTTGCTCTTATCATTTGTGACCGCCCCTTTGTAACTCTGTAGAGAACGACCCGTGTCTTCTTCCATTGGAATGTGCAAGGCCGGAGTAATCCGAGAAGAAGCCCACAGCGGACAGTGATCCACGTCGTGACAAAGACTGAAACACTTCTTGCAGAACCCATGAAGTCTCTCATAACAAAGATTAACAATGGTCTCCTCCCCGTTATAAAACTCAATAACCGTTTCAAAACACAAAGGCTTAAAGCCATTAACCGTACTTCTCACCCTTCCACCATCAATATCAACCATCTCCACCCGACCAAGCTCAGAACCAATGCTGCGGAAGGTTGGCTCAGCCCAAAATTGGAAAGGGACATCCAAAACTCGAATCCAAAAAGTTAGATCCGAAGGATAAGCCGGATCAACTGTTGGACTCCAACGCACCATTGAAACCATCCAGCGATCAAAGTGAAAAGGAGCCATTTCGAAAACCTCCGTGATGTCATCTTCATTGTCGAAATCGAACTGGAACTTCCCAAGACCTAAGTCAGCTCCCACGACCTTCCCCTCCTAATGCCAAATCTTGGGTAACATGAACAACAGAGATTTCATATCCTGCATCCTAGGGTTCATACAATGACCCACCACCGTCTTTGAGTACCCCACTATCAGAGCTGAGTTATCAAAATATGGGATCTTGATTCTTCTTTTGGGAACCATCCCTCCCTCACTTTTACTCGCCACACTCTTCCCCAACAAATCACTCTGAGACATGATGAAACTCACCCCAAACACCCAATCACACCAAAGAAGCAAGAACAGTAAACACTCGAAGATTGAAAGTAGGAAAGCGAAAAAGTTGTGATGAGTACTGAGTACTGCAAGACAACCTTTTATAATCACCCCCGCTTGCCAAAACCATCGGACCAAGGATCCCAGCGAATCAATACAGTAATGATAAATGATAGCCTCATGATGCGTACAATCCATAAAGGAAACCGATATCACCACTAAAATAATCAGAGAAGGGATCCAAATCCTTATCATTCTCCCTTGCGAATCAATCAGAGAGATCCTGAGTCGAAATAAAATCATACCGCTATCCCAAAATGGTTTTCCGCTATCACCGGTTGAAGGAGATCGTGGATTCCAAATAATCCCCGAGGGAAGAGAGATCCGAAAGATAACAATTTCCATTTCCAAAGAATCCGAGCGTATCTCACCATTCCAACAAGACTTGCCCATAGAATCACAAGATTCCAAATCGACATCATATCTCCAATCGGAGATTGAGATTACCTTAATGATATCATCCAAACCTTCCTTCGCAAACCAATCAAACCGAGAACGCAGAGAGTAAATAGAGAATCCGAAAACTGCCCGAATCCGAGAACAAATCAACGAGAAACCGTGCCAAACCATTCAAAACCTTAGATCCGCCGTCGCTTTTGAGAGAGTTTTTTAACTTCTAATTTTATTTTCATCTACACCTTACCATCTACAATAGTTTTGTTTAATAAAATTCAACACCTTACCCCACTATGTTATATTTTCATATTTTTATTTTGTTTATGATTTATGATTACATATTTAATAACAATTATTTATTAAAATTAAATTAAAATAATTTAAAATTAAATAATTTTTAGATAGATTTTTTTCTATTGTAATTTATAATTGAGGGCCTGTTCGTTTTTTTATCGCTACATTAGCGACCAGCGACTCAAATTATAAGTTACTTAACACGCAAGCATGCGGAGAGCAAGGGGATATTGGTCGCCGTGTTTTCTTATTCTTGTAAAAATAGTCGCAGCGACCATTATATTGGTCGTCGTGTTTTCTGGCGACACCAACTACGCCAGCAACGTCTATTAAAAGAGCTGCAGCGACACCCTTCTCAATTTTCCACTGCTTCTTTTGTCACATTTATTGTTATATTTGGGTCGCTGGTCGCTAGTGTAGCGATAAGAAAAAGAACAGGCCCTGAATTGAATTTTATTTTTGTAAGTAAAATGAAGAAATTCAAACACACAATAAAAAATAATTAGTCCAAGGAAAATAGAAAATTCTAATAAAAATTGATTTTTTTTGCTATGTCCAAATAAAACAAGACTAGTGTCTATTTACAAATTTTTTAAAATGATGAATTTTGGTATACTTTTTATTTTATAAAAATTAAATTAATATAAAATAATTGAGATAAAACAGTTAGGATGAAATAGAAACTCACAAAAAGCAACTGGGTACAACCCATTCACCATCTTCTTCTCTCACACTTTGCCACATGGTATTGTGTGTTCCATTTTCTTCAGATTCAACCTGTTGTTTTTCAACTGAGTTTAATCCACATAGGTTTTTTTAAAAATTCAACAGGTTCATTGCATCAATTAAACAGTTGAAAATTTTATTCAATAGCCTCATTGTAAATGGTTATGACACCAAAATTTTACTATCTGTATATACATTTCAGAAACATTTATGAAAAAATTCCTGAAATTCCAACTTATTTGCAACTCTGCCACTGGGTAAGAAAGTCGGACCGGGTAAAAAAACACGTGGACTTTTTACGGGTCAGTGTAAACCTAATGAAAATTTTATCTTTCTTCTGCCGTCGTCGTTGTCGAAACCATTTGCAGAGATTTTGTTCTTCTTTGTGTTTCCTTTCTCGAGATTTACTTCCCTCATCATTGTCGCAAAAAAATTATTATAGGAGAAGGTCATCAAATGTACTTAGAGAAAAGACTAAGAGAAAATTGGTTTAGTCGATGAATTGGGGAAGAAAGGTGAAGACGTGATATGCGATTCGGAATCAGAAGAGGAAATTAGGGATTTGGACATGAACGAAACTGGAAAGAAGTGACCAGTTCTTGAGACAAGTGATGGCGAGGGGAAAAGAAAAAAGAGATATAAGAACAGGAACAAGAAGAGTTATGATTTCGATGAGATGTCAATTTCTTCTGGTTTTATACTCAATCCAAACAGCTCATTAATCACTTTGGTTTATTTCATTTCGTATTTGCTTTGTGATTTGCTAACAATTTGTGTTTCTTCTGTAGATGTTGGCTCGGTTTCCAACAGTGAGTTCTTTTACCCGGATTGCATATACATCAACGAGAGACGAAACTGCAACAGTGAACAGTGAGTTCTTCTTTCTACTATTTTTGACCTCTCAAATTATAGTTTGCTGTAGAAAAATTAATATCCATATATATTAGCAAGGGCCAGAATGTTGCATTTTTAGCAAGGGCTCTCATCTATTGCCATGACAAGTATGTGATTCGATATAAAACCAGAAAATATGTTCATTGGTGCTCATGTTCAAGCTTTACCCACCCTAATTTTTTTTTTTCATTTACATCTATAATATTCTTGGATTCTAAAGCGAGTAATTGGAATGTCGAGAAACCCTTCTCACCTAATTAAGATTGCCTTTGATGTTTTAATTCTGATATTAGCTTTTCTGGTTTCCGTGTGTTAAAACTAATGACTGCAACTGTTACAGTTGCTCAAGTGTTAGAGTGGAGGACTCAAAATGAGATTGGCAAGAGACTAATAGTGAGTTTTCAGCTTTTGAATGTTCATTGTGTTTTTTTTTTTTTTTTGTGACCCATTCAATGACTTATAAATAATAATCTTTAGTTAGATCTACTATGTTTATGAGTATATCGATCTACTATTTTCTGATTCTCTATGTCGCTAGCTTGATACAGAAGCTCTTGCTGCAGTGGCTAAAGATGTGCTTAAGAATGCTCCACATGTCTGCTTCTAATTACTAAACCTCACACAAAAAGGTTTGTTATTGACTTGATATTTCTTTGTAACTATTTTGTTGAGGAGAGGTCGGCAGTTTGAATGATTCTAATTTTTATTGTTTTTTTTCTGTGTAAAAATATAGAAAGGATTCTGTTTAACCTCTTGGTTTCTGATAAGGTCATGCTCGATGCTTCAAAACAAACAGGATGCTTGCAGATCTTTCATTCTCTTCAAAGAGGTTAACCAAGGTTTGTCAATGTCATTAGTATTTATCTCAGACCTCTTACGTAAGCAATGTGTCCAAGAGAATCGATTTGTAGTATCTATGTAAAGATAATGTCCTATTGCTAATTTGCTATCACTAATATTAATCGTTTGTTGCAGGTTCTCACAACTTTTTCCACCATATAAAACATTGTAGCCCTGAAAATTCATGCTTTCAGGTTAGGACACAAACCTATTTCTCGCCATGCTTCTATTAAAAGTAGAACCTATGTTGTCGAATGTTTCATACTTAATATTGAATTTTTCTTTCGTGTCCAGTTATATATTTTTATTATCCTCTGAGGAACTCAAGACGAAGCTAACAAAATTGTGCTGCATACCATAAAAATATTTTTTCGGTCTACCTTTTTCTGAAATTTTCGTCAGGTTGGAGTATTAATTCTTATGCTTTTCTAATTTACTACTATCATATTGGTGAGAGAAGTCAACCTTGATTAGCTTGATCTTTGAAGATATTAGGCCAGATTTGTAAAATACGCAGATAAGATATGCTCTCAGGATGGTTTGATAATGGTGCTTGTGTGATTGTTTCCATTTTCATTGTGTCCTTTCTCTCAGATTTATCTCTACTTATGTGTGCGCAGCTCTGTTGGAGTATAGGAAGTGTTTCAAGATGAGAGCGAAAAGATCTATGTTATGCTCGATGGAATAATGCAGAGCCTAAGAGAAAGTAGGGTTACCTCGACGAATGGTTTACATGACTATACAATGTGAAGATTTCTATGTGTCCTAACACAAGAAGCTGTTTCACTTATATTAAGTTTTCATGTTCTTCGTTACTACTACTAAATAACTTAACCACATGTATCAAAATAGACTCAAGTGTATACTATTCATAAGTATTTGAAAAGAGGTTAAACTATCATTTGTGTTTGTTCAGTTTTTCATGTTTGTTTTTCAGTTCATCTTAATAAAATGAGACAAAAGGAAGAAAGTGAATATAGAAATCTAAGTTTTGCCTTCACAATACATTAATTAAGTATTATTAAATTAGTGATTCAAAGTATCCAGTTTCATTTTGATTTTAATCGTTTTATTTGGGATATATATTATTTTACACTTTATTTTTTTCTTAATATATAATAAATATATATACTTATAAATAAAATATACCGGAATTATATGGTGGAAAGAGTTTGTGTCAATATATACATATTTATATTATCATTAAATTGTGTTACACGGATAATTTATCATTTTATTATTTTGCTAACATTATCAATATAAGAATATTAGATATATTTAGTTAAGTTGATTAGATTACTTCGACCAAAAAAAAAGGTTGATTAGATTACGATCATGTAAAAACAAATTATGTTGTGGTAAACTGCATGTTTATATCCTACAATTAACAATCAAATACAATTATATAATCTTACATCAAACAAAACAAATAAATACAACTTCAAATATTAATTTAAAAAATAGTCCTACCAAATCAAAATCTAGCAATCACTTAAACGAAAATATAGCCCCGCGGTGTACCGCGGGTGAATATCTAGTTACTATACATTAATAGTTTTTGGGGGTGTGGCCCATACATAGGTTTTTTTTTCTTTTTTGTTAACCATTGGGCCACAACTGGCCGGCTCATTAGCCAAATTTCTACATTCATAGGAATCGGGACTCGATCAATACATAGGTTTATAACATATTTTATTTGAGTAGGACACATATTAAAAAATATATATCCTAACATTCTTTTAGGATTACCCATCCCAAATCTATATAAAAGCTCTAAAGTATTATTTAAGTGTGAGTTATTGAGAACTTAGATTACCTCCTATAAATCTAAAATACAATGAGATTTTCTGTATCACTCTATGTTATACTCTAAAAAATAATAACACTAGCTAAAAAACAAATATAACACCATGAAATATGTTTGTAATTTTAGATCTTGAGAATTGTCTACAAGGAAATAAAAGCCCAACTGTTAGAAAATTATCTATCAACCCATAAATTGACAACAATAGATGTTGATGCCTCCATTTCATCCCTATCATATCCTTAAACTTTAATTGCATCAAATGCCTTTTCTAAATTGTTTTATCACAACTCACAAGATTTTGGTTATTCTAGTCTGTTTGTATTATCAAACGGTAATTTGAGCTAATTATAACCGGCCGGTCTAATGCAAAAATTATTTAAGTCAAATCTATACATCCAGTTTCCATATCCGGGGTCCATCAAAACTAAGGGCATGATTATCGGAGGTTTTTAGTGGGGTTGTAAGATTTTTGGTGTATTAAAATTAAATCAAAAGAAAAGAAAATACAGTAGAGACTCTTTTATATTACATACTGAAATCGATCATAAGAGACTGGTACGTGTCCATTTATTATTGGTCCAAGAGAATAATAGAGAAGGGAATAAAATTTTTTTTTCCCGACAGACTTCTCTTTCTCTTTCTTTCTTTCTTTCTCTCTTTCTCTCTTTCTCTCTTTCTCTCCCGATCAAAGTGTCGATCCGCCAAAGGAAGAGCTGGTTTAATCGGAGGCTATAGAATCTGTGGAGTTTTGGGTCGGAGGCGTGTTGAATCGGCGGAGATGTTATCGGAGGCGACGGTAGCGGTGGCGATTTGAATCGTCGTGGAGATTGTAGCGGTGGCGAATTGACGGAGTATGCGATGCAATCGGAACACCAACAATCAATTCGATTGAGAGGGTAAGTTTATCAGGGCATTAGTATGATTTTAGGTAAACTGTTAGGTTGATTTGATTTTGTTTGCTTGAAATTAGGGTTCTTTGTTCTTTGTTCGAAAATTAGGGTTCTTGGTGTGTTATTCGATCTGCTTTAAACGGATTAGGATTTTTGGTGTTATTGTTTTCCGATTTTGTCTGTTTATGTTTAGTTCTTGGTGGCTTTGTGTTTTTTAACCGATTGACAAGTGATGCTTTAAAGGGATAGGGTTCTTGGTGTGCATGTGTTCCGATTAGGTCTGTTTGTGTTTAGTTTTTGGAGTGTTTGTGTTTGTGTACCGATTGATAAGTGATGGTTTAAGAGATTAGGGTTCTTGAGAACCATGTGTTCCGATTTGAGAACAATTTTTTTTAGTTTATGGTGTGTTTGTGTACTGATTGATAAGTGATGCTTTAAAGAGATGTTTAAACATGAATGTTCTTGTTATATGTTGTGTTTGTTCGATTTTGGTTGTAAAAACAAAGTACATTGTTCTTTAATGAGTGAAAACAAAGTATATTGTTCTTGTTTGAATTTGGTTGTAGTTTTATCCACTCCTTGTTTGATATTCATTGTAATTTACTTATTAACGAAATGTGTGTGTCTTTTTTGAATGATATTCATTGTTCTTTAATGAGTGATATATGTGTGTCTTTTTTTTTTGAGGTCAAATGGGCAAAACTGATCTTGATGGCTTGATGCTAGTTAAAGAGTGTGAGTCGGCCATGGAGAAAGGTAATTGTCATCCTCTTCTTTCTTCATTTATTTAATGCTAATTAAAGTATGATAGTGAGTCATTGATGTTTGTTGGTTGTGATAAATGTGGTTAGTACTTGTTAGTGTAGGTATTAGTCTAGTCAATCATTATTGATGTTATTATTTGGAGTGTGTGTGAGTTGGTTGTGAAGATGTTTAATGTTTGGTTGTTGTAGTTTAGGGATGACTTAATTACAAAATTTAAACCAACTAGTTGTAAAAGTAAAAATAACTTACACCTTATAAATTCATTGTCTTCCTCTTCATAGTAAACTCACAAATGAATCTCTTCATTCATAGTCTCTTTATTCTTTATTCTCTTTGAAACTCGCAAATGAACCAACTAGTCTCTTTGAATCTCTTTTATCTCCTTTAACACCTTTGAACCTTCGTTCATAGTCTTCCTTATAAACTCGCAAATGAATCTCTTCTAAACTTGGCTCAACACCTTTCAATCTCATTCATAGTCTTTCTTATAAACTCCTTTGATTTGTGTTTTATTTGTGTTTTGATTCAGTTTTGTTAGTGTTTGTGTTTTTGTTTCAGTGACAAGATGACAGCATGAACCGGAATCAAGTGATGAAGTCCCGTGACACCAAAAGAACAACAAGCTGTAACCAAAAAGCAAATGTGACACCAAAAGAAGGAATCAAGTGATGAAGTCGGTCAAGATTATGTACTTTCACCACATGTTTTCATCCCCGTGACACCATGTGAAAAGCAATAGGATTCACTTTTGTATAATTATGTACTTTCACCACATGTTTTTACAACGGCTTTTGTATTTTTGTACATCTACCACATGTTATCTTTTCATTTAAGACCACAAATTGTATTCAAACTTTTCTATCCACATATTTATAGTTTTGTAGTCACCAAAATTTCCTATATATATGTCGAGCACTAGCACACAAAATATTCACACCAAACCAATAAAAACACAACTCCATCTCTAAATTCTAAACACCAAAACACTTTTCTTTTATTTCCAAAACCTCCAAAATGGCTTCTTCTTCTTCCCATAATGATGATGTTGATGATATACTTGATGAATGTTTTAATCAAACATGCGATCAAATCACCAATTATGTATGGGAAAATCTTCTTACTCCACCAATCCAAAATCAACCACCGCCTAAACCAAGAAAAAAGCGAATTCACATTGAAAGAAATCGAGAAGTCGGTCATGACCACTTGTGGAATGATTATTTCAGTGATGATCCTACTTACCCTCACAATATTTTTCGTCGCCGTTTTAGAATGAACAAGCCATTATTCATGCGTATTGTGGATAAGCTTGCAAATGAAGTTCCCTATTTTCAACAAAGAAGAGATGCTACCGGAAGGTTGGGTCTGTCTACATTGCAGAAGTGTACAGCAGCAATTCGTATGATGGCATATGGTTCTGCAGCTGATGCGTTTGACGAATACCTCCGACTTTCTCCAAACGTGGCGCTAGCATGCTTGGACAAATTTACAGATTCAGTCGTAAATTTATTTGGAGATGAGTACTTGAGAAGACCCACACCCGCAGATCTTCAAAGACTACTCGACGTTGGCGAGTATCGCGGATTTCCCGGCATGATAGGAAGCATCGATTGTATGCATTGGGAGTGGAAGAATTGTCCTACCGCATGGAAAGGTCAATACACCCGCGGAACAGGAAAGCCCACAATTGTTTTAGAGGCGGTGGCTTCGTATGATCTCTGGATATGGCATGCTTTCTTTGGACTACCAGGTACATTAAACGATATCAATATTCTGACCGATCTCCAGTCTTTGATGATATTTTGCATGGTCGAGCTCCTAAAGTGAAATACACTGTCAACGGACATGAGTATAAATTGGCTTACTATCTGACAGATGGTATTTATCCAAAATGGGCTACTTTTATCCAATCTATTCCACTGCCACAAACTCCAAAAGACGCTTTATTTGCGAGACAACAAGAAGCTGTGCGTAAAGATGTAGAGCGTGCTTTTGGAGTTTTGCAGGCTCGATTTGCCATAGTCAAAAACTCGGCTCTTATTTGGGATATAGAAAAAATTGGGAAAATAATGAGAGCGTGTATCATACTGCACAATATGATAGTAGAGGACGAACGAAATGGGTTCAATCTGTTTGATCAAACTGAATTCACACAAAGGGAGTCAAGTGCTTCAAAAGTTGACTACACGCTTCCAACACCCATGCCTTCATGTGTCGCTACTATGCTCAAAAATCGAAAGGATGTTCGTGATAAAGAAAAAAATAAATGCTTGCAAGATGATTTGATTGAGAATATTTGGGCAAAATTTGGAGCAAATCAGTATTAAAATTAATCATTCTCTCCATTTATAAATTGCACTTCTGTTGTAATATGTATTAATGTTTTTATTATGTTTTGTATATTTGAAAATTAATTAAAATGCATTATTTTCTAATTTAATAAAATCTTAAATGTTTACACATTTATACTATTTCTATTCTAATTAAAATTTAAAAGTTTTAAAAAATAATATTTTCAAAAATAAGATACCCAAAATAAGAATCTACCAATAAATAAGAAAATTTTATCTAAAAGATCATGTGTTCTTATTTTTTTAAAAACACACAATTAATTCATATTAAATTTAACAACCCCCTACTAATATACTACCAATAAACTTGCTCTAAACCACTTGGTTACAATGACTTATGACTTTGTGCTTCAAGTTCTTGTTTTGTTTGGTTTTCGAGTACGCGGTATTCGCTTCTCACGCTTATGAATAGTTACTACAACTCTTCATATATAGTCAATATGTAAAATTTGTTTTGTCTCAAGCGATATCAAAAGGATGGGTTAAAGGTTGAATGCATTTTTCTTATATAAGATGTACATTATTATAACCAAACTATATACTTATATATATTGTATGCATTTCTCACTTTTTCATATATAATTAATTTCCTTAATTACGTTATTGACCGTTGTTGTTAATTGTATAGTTATTTCTTTTGCTGTATTTTAAAATTGTCCGTAACAGCGATACAATAATATCCTACCAAAAAAATATATATCCTACGTACCAAACAAACACGCAAAAAAATGCAAATATTATTGATTGACCAAGAAAATATTATCCGTCAAAGAGGAAGTCACAATCAACTCTATAACTACAAAATTTTCGTACAGAACTTATTGTCAGGTTTATAACATTTATAACATGAAGTGTTCATATTGGAGTTTGGGTATTGCTCATGGTTTTTAGGATTTTTAAAATTCAAACGTCAAAAAACATTAAAAATGTTAGAAAATACGACAAATATACAAATACGGAGACAAATAATGTTTTTAGTAATAGATATAAGAAATTACTTTATCTATGTTATATATTGATTACACAAAGTATGTAAGTTCTATATAATAGGGTTTGCTTAGCACATTATAATAGGTTGTGCGTGTTTACATTTCCGTAATATGCCATAAGAAGATGGACGTGTCATGTATATCTCGCGTCTCACATACCGTCTATGCGCATAGTATCCTGATTTATCATATGTATATATGTTGACCCAAAAAAAAACTAAATATTATGACTATTTTCTTAATGGCTCTTCGAAGTAGTTTATGAATATTACATGTCGAATTATAAACTATGCAGAGTTTTATACCTGGATTTTATCCCCAACATATATAATAAAAGAACTCAAATTTGTCAAATATTATTTTCAAGTTTATAACTATTTTAAATATGAAATTTCTATTTGATTGTGATATATCAGATTAATTTACATATATATTAAAAATATATTAGTGTTAAAAATTAATTTGCTTATTACATAAGATAAGATGCTTATATTTTAGATAATGACAATTGTAAATTTGTTTGTAATGAAGAAAGGTGAAAAAAAAAAAAAAAACTGGCCCACTCTCACCAACTACGTAGCAATAGCTCATTTAAAGACAAAATCATTAAGAAAATCGTATATCATGGAAATAAATCACTATCAATGGATTAAATAAAGAAACCAAACGTACCATTATAAAAACCCATTCAAATGGAAATAAAAAAGATAAGCATATACGTTACATTTAGTAAAGAAAGTTTCTCACAAACAAAGTAAAAAAAAAAGAAGAATTAGAGTCTCCACACAAATGGTGCTCCAACAACAAATGCATTTTCTCACAAACAAGACAGATCAAGAAGAAGAACCTTCTCATGGTTTCATTTTCCGATCTAAGCTTCCTGATATCTCCATCCCTAACCACCTCCCTCTCACCGATTACGTCTTCCAGAAATTCTCCGGCGACGGAGACGGTGACTCCACCTCCACTTGTCTCATCGACGGTGCTACGGGACGTGTCTTGACCTACGCCGATGTACAAACCAATTCAAGGAGGATCGCCGCAGGGATGCATCGGCTCGGGATCCGCCACGGTGACGTCGTGATGCTACTTCTCCCGAACTCTTTGGAGTTTTCTCTGTCTTTTCTTGCCGTGGCTTACCTCGGTGCCGTCTCCACCACCGCGAATCCGTTCTATACGCAGCTGGAGATCGCAAAACAGGCGAAAGCCTCTGCCGCGAAGATGATCATCACGAAGAAATGCTACGTCGAGAAACTAACGGACCTTAAAAACGACGGTGTTATGATCGTTTGCGTTGACGACGGTGACGACGACGTGGTTTCATCGACTGACGACGGTTGCGTGAGTTTTACGGAACTGACTCAAGCGGACGAAAAAGAACTTCCTAAACCTGAGATCTCGCCGGAAGACACGGTGGCGTTGCCGTATTCCTCCGGGACAACGGGACTTCCAAAGGGAGTGATGATTACTCACAAGGGTTTAGTTACGAGCATTGCTCAGAAAGTCGACGGAGAAAACCCTAACCTCAACTACACGGCCAGTGACGTCATCCTCTGTTTTCTCCCAATGTTTCACATTTACGCTCTCGACGCGTTGATGCTTTCCGCGATGAGAACCGGTGCGGCGCTACTGATCGTGCCGAGGTTCGAGTTGAATCTGGTAATGGAGCTGATTCAGAGGTACAAAGTCACGGTGGTTCCTGTGGCTCCCCCGGTGGTTCTAGCGTTCGTTAAGTCCCCGGAGACTGAGAGATATGACTTGAGCTCAGTGAGGATGATGTTATCAGGTGCAGCTACACTAAAGAAGGAGCTTGAAGACGCCGTGGGCCTTAAGTTTCCTAATGCCATTTTTGGTCAGGTCAGTTTCTAATTTCCTCTCTAATTTCGTAATTACTTTTGTAGTTTTGTTAGTTTCTTCATAAGTCTTAATGTAATCGGACACATGGACTCTAGTCAAATCGTACAGAATCCTATAAACATAACTAGAAATTTAGATGATCTAAGAATTTTTGGGTGAGTATTTGGATCTACATATATGTTTCATCTGGTACTTGAGAGTCAACTGTTTTGTCATCTTCGTATCTATGTAGTAAGAGATACGAGGATAGTTAGTACAAATACTAGCGGTAGTAGGTGAAGATTCGTAGTAACTCGAGTAGGGATACACTAACAATTCCGTGGTCTAAAATATGAGTATATGAAAGAAAAATGAATTTAGTGGTTCACCTAATCTAAGCTTTAAAACTATTTATGTCATTGTCTACATCTTACGTGACACCACATTTCCAATATTTATTGGTAATTGCGATGTTAAAGTACCGATATTTGACTTAATAAAACAACAATATTTTGGCTTTTTGCAATGAAGACATGATTTTATGCAAGACATTGATTAATTACAAATCGTTGTCCTGATCTTGAGTATACAAGTCGATCACTTAGATTAGAGTTTAGTGGCTTGTGGTAGGTAAACGATTAATACTAATATTTTGCCGAAAGAGAATTCCAAATCATTCCACCAATATTATATATTTTGTTTTCTTAAAAGCTAAAAGAACCAATAGGTATAGCTTCCACGTTGAGACGACCAAATAGAAAGGTTGATTCATTATTGGGTTTTCGCCATTTCTGATAGACTTTTATACTACTAAAACCTTATTTGGTTAGTTAGTAGAGTCATATATAATTTGTTTAAACTGAGTACTACAATATGGCTTAGTATGTGCTTCGTCCTATTTGCATGCGGGGCTACTGGTATAGCAAAATAATTGAAATGTAGGTAGGTGGCTAGATTTATCTAACATGCTTTTAACTAACGCAATAACAAAGGGATTCTAAGGTTGGTTCGATTTCATTAAAGTACTTAATAATTGTAGAAACTTTCATGTGAATAGTATGAATGTCAATTCAAAACAAATGATATAGTAGAAAGTAGTGCCAGCATGAGACTATACGAAAGAAAACAAATCTCATAAACTAATTATAAAAAAAAAAAAGCATATCACAGAATACAATAATTCGTTTTTAAATGGAGTTTGGGTCACACACACGATACTGGGAAACTCACTTCGGTCCCAATGCCTAGAGGACACCTTCTCCACTTTTACTTTAAGGTTTGGCTTTGCTGTGTTGCTTTAGTCTTATATCATGAGTTTTTTAAATTCCTTTTTGATAAATGCTTTTTCTTTTCTTTTTTTCTTTTTTTCTTCTTTTTATCACTATTCAATTATTGATAAAATGCTTTTAAATAAAGAATTCACACTTTCGTCCAAAAAAAAAATTAATAAATAAAGCATAATTTTAGTTCCATTATTGGGGAAACATTCATTACTCGCCTTTTTATACGAATCACCCATCCAAATCGATCTTATAGTTTATTTCTCTAAGTAGTTTGACATATTCATTTGACAAGAAACAACAAAAGTATTGACTTATTTATAGAATTGTGGGATCATACAAGAAAACGTTAACAATTACTACCAAATACTTTATAATTTAATTTAATTCAATAACCACGACCAACATCGCACATGCTCATGAACCTCATTGTCATACATTAATTTAATTACAGTTTTCAGACTGCCGTCTCTCAGTTCATGTCTTGGTCAGTGGGGATCTTATTATAATGAAAAATGTCTGTCAAATGTTGTAGTTTTTAGATTTTGGGAATGACTTCAAATTACACACATTATTTCAGGGTTATGGAATGACCGAGTCAGGAACGGTGGCTAAGTCATTAGCGTTTGCAAAGAACCCTTTCAAAACCAAGTCCGGTGCCTGCGGGACTGTGATCAGAAACGCCGAGATGAAAATTGTTGATACCATAACCGGAATCTCCTTACCGCGCAACCAATCTGGCGAGATCTGCATCCGAGGCGATCAGCTTATGAAAGGTAGAAAACGGTCAAATGCGCTCATGTTGTGTCCCTTTTTGTTTAACATACTTTGATAGGGACAAAAATATTGGTGCGACCTTCGTAGGTTATTTGAATGATCCGGAAGCTACATCAGGAACCATTGATAAAGATGGGTGGCTACACACAGGAGATATTGGGTTTGTGGATGATGATGATGAGATCTTCATTGTTGACCGGTTGAAGGAACTGATCAAATTCAAAGGCTATCAAGTGGCTCCGGCTGAGCTTGAAGCATTGCTTATTTCTCATCCTGATATTGACGATGCAGCAGTTGTTGGGTGAGCTAAAAAAACAAACCGAATCTTGTAGTTCGAAACTATAGCGTTTGTTGTTTCTAATGATATTTGAATTTGCAGAATGAAGGACGAAGTAGCTGATGAGGTTCCAGTAGCGTTTGTAGTTAGATCGGAAGGGTCTCAGTTAACTGAAGATGATGTCAAGAGTTATGTAAACAAACAGGTAATAATCCACTTTCAGTCTTTAAATGCCAAACACACAAAGATGGAAACTGTCGATTGTCTTAAACCAATGCTGTGATGGTTTATATAGGTGGTTCACTACAAGCGAATCAAGATGGTGTTTTTCATAGAAGCTATTCCAAAAGCAGTTTCAGGAAAGATTCTCAGGAAGGATCTCCGAAGTAAATTGGAAACTGAGTGCTCTAAATAGACTGAAGAGAGTTTGCAAATATATGTGTAAAATCGAACATTAATGTCTCTAAGAAGTAAGCGTTTGACACTTGATTTGGTTACGAGACACCACTCTTGTAAAGTCAACAGATCCATGAAACCTAATGGCTAAACTACCACGAAAGACAGCAATTCATTCCCTATAATCATCATCTCTCTATTCTCCTAAGTCTTAAGAACTATTAGTCTAGAGATTTAAGGAGCAGACATACCCGCAAAAAAAA
The DNA here is from genome assembly GCF_000633955.1 of Camelina sativa. Lineage (NCBI taxonomy): Eukaryota > Viridiplantae > Streptophyta > Magnoliopsida > Brassicales > Brassicaceae > Camelina > Camelina sativa. The sequence continues at coordinate 12,149,028 of NC_025699.1, read as the reverse complement.
GCGACAATGAGAAGGGACTATGATGGGTAGACATATGTTATGAGCCGCATTTAACTTAGCCTCCTCTGCAAGCTTGAATGCATAAAGAACTCAGGTGAATTAACCAGCAAATAACCTGCAGAGAAGGAAGCGGCCCAGCGAAGAGGTCTAACGTGGTTGGAAGTCGATACCAATTGATTACCAAACAGGTTCCACGTCGCGCTTGCTACAGAGGTTTATCTTCTGATCCCATATCTGTACTGATATAAGTTGAACGTTACAAAGTCCCAAAGATACTACAATTAGTTCATGAAACGAATAATCGCATTTGCATACACATTGAAGAGACTACGATCACACCAAAAGTGGAAACTGGTAAAAAAGATCATCATATTTGATCAATCAAAAGGTACTAAACAAGCTTTTCAACTATTCCTGCAATTATTAAGAGTATAAATGGCAAAGCAAAAAAGAAAGCAGTAGTCTTTATTATGATTCACAAGACAGAAACTAGAAGAAGCATAAATAAAGGGCAGTAAAAGAAGCTTTTATTAATGAGAGAATTAACAAATGGACGATCCTCCATAGTCCAATTTACTTCCTGATATGAACAATAACCACATGCAAAATCCATAAGAATTCTACCAAAACATTCTTCCATTACCCAAAAGACAAAAATCAAGCTTAACAGCATAATAAAGAGACTCAATAAAACTCTAAACACAAACTTGAGTTTCCTTCCCTGATGAACCATACCCCAATTCACACAAACCACATTGTTCTCTACTCTTTGCATTAACTTCCTTTGGGGGGCATGCAAAAATTGTCAGGAAAATATGTGAAAACAAGAAAAATTATTGAGGACGAGGCGGCGGCAACATTTGACGGAGATTAGGACCACCAGTTGATTTAAGTATAAAAGGATGCTGCAAAAGCTGTTGAGCAGACCATCTCTTAGGAGGATCACTCTGTAAGCAACAAGAAACAAAGTTACGAAACTCCTGAGACGCCGTGGCCGGAGCTTCAGGTGGCTGAGACATACAAATAGCACACATTAGACTCGCCCAATCACCTTGTCTACTCACAGCAAAAGGAAACCTCCCCAAGTAAAACTCCAAGATGCTAACACCTAAACTCCACACATCTCCAGCGTAACCATCGTAACGGCCATGATTCAAATCAGTGTTGATCCTCTCAGGACTCATATAAGCAATAGTTCCAACAGATGAGTTACAAGGATCCATGGTTTGAGCCAAGATCCGACTCACTCCAAAATCAGCTATTTTCACATTCTTAGCCGAGTTTATAAGAAGATTCGAAGGTTTGATATCACGGTGAACGATGTGACGTCGGTGAAGGTAAGCTAATCCACTAAGAACCTGATGAGAGAGATCAGCTAACTCCTGTTCTTGCCACACGTGCGCTCCTTCGAGAGATCCTTGATCCATGAACTCAAGCAAAACCTGGATCTCGCCGTTGTGATCAAACATGTTGTGACATTTCACAACGTTTGGGTGATCAACGCTTCGTAAGATCTCGATCTCTCTACAGATCTGGCGTCTCACGGTGTCTTCGTGGTTCCCGTAAATCACTTTGAGAGCGAAAGGGAGCGATGAAGGACGGTGGATTACTTTGTAAACCGTTCCTCCGGCTCCGCTTCCGATTCGGTTTACGCGTTCTAGCTCGGATAAGCTTCTGGCGGCGGAGATGTTTGTTGAGATGGCGGATGAAGAAGCCGGAGCGGAGGAGGAAGAGGAGGGAGGTGGGAGAGGGAGAGGTACGGCGAGAGCGACGTCGCGGTGTGGGAGTGGTAAGCTTAAGTCAGGACGTTTGCGTAAACGGTTCTTCATAGGTGAAGAAGCTACTTCAGGAGGCGATTGAATCGGTTTCATTGCTTTTTTTTTTTTTTTTGGTTTTTTTAGCAGAGAGGAATCGGAAGTTTATTAGTATATGATGAGTTTGTCTTCGTCTAGGGTTTGTAGTTTGAATCGTCGTCGTCGTTGGAAAGGATCAAAATGAAGAATCAAGAGGAGGAGAAGGAAGAAGAAGCTTCATTAGAAGAAGAGAAGAGATTGTGAAGAAAAAGAGGAGAGACAACGATATCGAGGAAATAGGTATCTAACGCGCTCAAGGAATGTGTGTGGGCGACACTCGCGGCGTTTTTGGAAGCACTTGTGTGGCTCTGTGTTGTAACACGTTAACCATGTTTTTTCTTTGTTTTTTTGGTCTTGGTCTTGTCTATTACTATTATATGGCATGGGGGTTTGGGTTAATACATAATGATAAGTTGATAACCATAGCTAATTTCCCTTATTATTATTAGGTTCACACTTCACAAATCATGACATCTTTTTTTTTTGGTTTAAAACTTCAAAAGTCAAAACATTTACACACACAGAGACAAAATAGTGAGAGGGAGGAGACAAAAACTTTTTCTTGTAATGTTTTTGTAAACTTGATTACAAAACATTACACACACACACACCAAACTCTTCATCTTTTGTCTCCGACGAACTCCATGATCATAAACTATGTTTTTGTTCATCTCTTCGTCCGGAGACTGACTTGTTAAAAGCAAGATTAAAAAAAGATTTCATGCAGTTCTTTTTGTTGTTGTCAATCAGATTTAATGTAGCTGATAGCCATAAAAGCATTAATAATGTAGCAAGTAACCAACCATACAAAATGAAAAGAACTCTGGTTACGATATGGTTTATTAATTGGATTTTGGATTATGTTGTCCATATTTTAATGAGTGTGTGAAAGGATTTTTTAAAAAAAACCTTATCGTTGGACGTTGGTGATATATGTTCTTTCTAATTGACATATTTTTCCGCATCTAAAAAGACTAAAACGTTGTTGTCGACAGATTTTTCTCTCTAGCTCTTCCAGTCGCCATCATTTCTCTCCATATGCCTTTGTCTCCTCCCAACTTTCGAATCGAGGAACCAAGAAATATCGTTCTCTCTACGGCCAAAACGTTTATTTGTGTTGTATTTAAAAAATATCTCATTGTTTTTTGTAATTAATTCATATGCCTTAAACTGAATTTACTTAAATCAAAACCAAATTAAAAAAAAAAAATTAAAAGTTTTGATTTTTATTGATGGTAAAATAGTTGACTAAAAAACTAAACCAAAAAACAAACCAAATATTTTTCAGTTAAATTCGACAATTTTTGTAAAAACTAAGTAAAACGAAAAACTAAACTCGCAAGGCTAATCGAGTCCGAAATGTTTTTTGCCAACTAAGAGCAAAAAAAAAAAAAGAAGTTAAAGTTGCACAGAGTGTTCACGTGCGAAGCATGTGACTTAAAATAAGATTGCCCACTAAAGCGCCGTCGTCGATTTTTCTTTCCGCAGAAAAATATTTAGAACAATCATCTCTCTCTCTCTCTCTCTCTCGTTAATTAGGGTTTCGATCTCATGGCCGGCGCCGGAATCCACCCTTACCACCAGCAATGGCCACCGGCAGGGGCACCGCCTCCTGCCGCCGCAGTCTCCTCAGCTGCTCCACCACATCCCCCGCCCGTTCATCACCATCATCCTCCTCCTCCTGTTTTAGTTGACAACCATAATCGTCCTCCTTATGACGAGGTTACAACTCTCTCTCTCCCTCTCCCTCTCTCTTTCTCTCTACATATCGATGATTCTTGTGATGTGCTGTCGAGAAAGTTCTTAGCAGTTATGTAGTTGGGAGTTTTCTGATTTTGCGAAAACGCGATATCTTAAACGATTTTGAATCTGTTTGTTTCAGCTTCGAACAATCTTCATTGCAGGGCTTCCTGATGATGTAAAAGAGAGAGAACTTCTGAATCTCTTAAGATGGTTGCCTGGTTACGAGGCTTCTCAGGTGAATTTCAAGGGAGAAAAGCCCATGGGGTTTGCTCTTTTCTCCACTGCTCAGTTTGCAATGGCAGCCAAAGATACTCTTCAGGTCTCTCTCTGCTTCTTATCATTGATTGACTCGAATCATCTTTGTCTTCACTTTCTGACATATATTGTTTTTTTTTTTTTTTTTGCATGTAGCATATGGTGTTTGATGCTGACTCGAAGTCTGTGATACATACAGAGATGGCCAAGAAGAATCTCTTTGTTAAAAGAGGTTAGCTCTATCTTAGCATCATCGGTCATGTTACTGAAACAATGTTTGATTCAGTTTTGTGCATTTATATGAGGATCTCATATTCTCATTACGCTCTCCCCCATTGGTAATATTCTCACCTTTGAACTCGATTGTTATTGTGTAGGAATAGTTGGGGAGTCAAATGCTTATGATCAAAGTAAGCGCCTACGAACTGGAGGTGACTGCACACATTCTGTGTATAGTCCATCTCCTTTCCACCCTCCACCTCCTCCAGTGTGGGGACCTCCTCATGGGTGAGGCCTTTGCTTCTCTTTCGTATTTGTATTTGGTATTTGGTTACACTCTGTTAAATTGCTTAGTTGACAACAAGATATAATTTGGTTCAGGTATATGGCACCTGCACCTCCACCATATGATCCCTATGCAGGTTATCATGCTCCCCCTGTACCAATGCCTGCGCCCGCACCTATAGCAGATCCTAGTTCATATGTGCCTGTCCAGGTAAAGTTGCTCTTTTTTCATTCATTTTATTTATAGTTTTTGCTATAATCTACCCGGGATCCATGTTGTACTCGCCTATCCTTGCCTAATATTTACCAAACTCGAAGTTCATTCTGATTAGATCACATGCTATACTCTCTGGCGATTGTTTTGTGGAACAATAGTTGTGGCCTAATTTAAATGCATTGTGTACTGAAGTTTCTGATTGTTTGATAAAATTGTGTTCCCAGTTTGATGTATATCTAACTGATATACGTCTCATGCTGTTTATTTTTGTTTTTTCAATTGCAGAATATTAAGGATAATCCACCTTGCAATACCCTATTTATTGGTAATCTTGGGGAGAATATAAACGAAGAAGAATTGAGAAGCCTCTTGAGCGCGTGAGTATCTTTTTGCTTTAGTGACACTCCTGTCCATTGATTTCCTTGAGATAATTTTCCTCGTTTGTATCCGTGTGTTGTTAAGAGTTATGTGGTAAGCTGTACTTTCATTTTGCAGGCAACCTGGTTTCAAACAAATGAAGATTCTGAGACAAGAAAGGCATACAGTTTGCTTTATTGAATTTGAGGTTAATTCTGAAACCTTCACCATTTGTGTGTATACGTGCCAGGCAATATTCTTCTTGCATATTGTTAAATTGTTCTATTTGGACTTGCAGGATGTCAATAGTGCGACAAATGTTCACCGTAATTTGCAAGGTGCTGTTATTCCAAGTTCTGGTTCAGTTGGCATGAGGATCCAATATCCTTTACATACTCATTCTCTCTACTTGTTTTTATATTCCAATATGCCCAGTTCTTTTTTTCTTTTCTCTTTGTTTCTTCTTAACCCAATGATACATATTCAAAGAATCCGTATGGGAAGAGAAAGGAAGGTGGCGGCTATTCTTTCTATCCTTCTCCGAATGCAAATGGAGCCCAAGGAGCTCTGACATATCAGTAGGCCTTGAAGGGGGACGTACTCTCTTCTTTATCTCGCAACAACTGCACGAATAGGATGCATGTTGCAGGCAGTCCGCATTGCATCCATTTTCATTCTCGACATTTTTTAAGCATTAGCATTGCTTCTTTGTCATGTGATGGATGCATATAGTGTGACCTCATCAACATAACATGTTTCAGTTCCTATTAGCTTTGCTACATGCATTCGCAGTGTGGTTTTTGATGATTGTTTTGATTCTGTAGGAGTTTGGTTTGCCATTTATTTATCTTATTACGGCTTTAACACATCACTTTGTGGGATTCATTTTCATCATTCTAATCGATTCATCCCGATGAAACTCCAATTGCTATGTTAGCTAGGAAATAACATAACATTACATTAGATCATAACCATGATAACATCCAGAGGCCTCTCATCAACTTCGTTTCACTGCATGGACATGGAGTGTTGCTCTCATGATGATCGATTTATTCTAATGAAACTCCATTTGCTCTGTTAGCTTGATATAACATAACATTACATTAGATCATAACATGATAACTTCCAGAGGCCTTTCATCAACTTCGTTTCACTGCATGGACATGGAATGTTGCTCTCATGATCTGTCACATCGGTGTCATTCAGCATTTCCCATGTCAATCAGCTCTGTTCTTACTTTGGCTCATGAACAAAGCGCATCCATTTTGTCAGTTGTTGAGTTGACAGCTAATTTAAAATTTGAAGATAGGCACGCCATTACATTGTAGGTTTATAGTTTAGCAAACATATAGACATTCCCAGCTCTGGCGTGGCCTTATGCAGGGACAATCAGTAAAGAGAAAGCCAAGGCTCTCGAATAGAGAAGTGGTTCACCTACAAAGTTGAGGTAAGATCATCTTCCGACGTCCAGGAACAGAGCCAGGAGTTCCTAAGAGCCTAGCATGTTTCAATGGAGTCTACTGATCCAATGCAACTATCTCTTGTCTAACTGATGTTACTGTACGGCTTTGGCCTACTTGACTCTGGATGTGAAGTCCGAAGCGAATTTAGTGACTCTTCTTTTTGTGCTTTTCTTTAAAATGAGCAAGTTTGTCCTCCATTTTCGTAAAGAACGTTGTTTTTAAGCTTGTTTAATGTTTTATTCTCTGAAGTAGAACCATGTTTAATTTGCAGTAAAGAAAGGTTAGGTCATAGTAAAAACAAGAGACAACCCAAGAAGAATCCATAAATAATTGCTTAAGCATTATTAGGATCGGCGAGTCTCAAACTTTCCGCTCTCCAGGACGGAACCGCCGCGTTCAATGCCATCTCCTCCGTTTATTTTTTTTGTTTATCGAAAGGAAAAAAACAAGAGAGATTTGAGAAGAAATCGAAAAGGATAATTCAGACGTAATCAGCCCACTAGGCCGTTTTTAAATATGGGCCCTGTGTAGCTTTTTCAGAGCTTTTCCCTCCTCATACGGGAGATTACTACATACATAGTTGAAGTATATTGGAGGAAACTTAAAAGTTGAAACATATTGGTTTTCTCTCATCAAGCAAGACTTCGTTTTATTATATTCTTGACCATTGACCAGTAGAGTTGTATTGTAAAAGACTAAATAATATTACATTCTCTAGCCTTTTCCTAGTCGAGAAGTAACATATTAAAAAGTTAACAAAATTTGCAAAAGGGTGAGAATATTTAGAATGTATTACAAGCAAGCAAATTTTGCATTCGTTTCCAAACCATATATTAATGGATTTTAATTATTACGTAGGCGTAACAACAACAACAACAACTCTATCAAAACAAATTTGGTGTTTCGTTTGAGCCATGGATTCTGTATCAAGGCAACAATATGCAACTCCTCTTCTCCTTTGCCCTGGCGCACAATTTATAAACAAAGAAGACGAGTTTCGTGGACACAATTCGGAGAGTTACCATATCTTTCAGATGCTAAATACGACAAGTCATCATTATCATCTTCATCACACATCATTCCCTTAGATTGTAACAATGACGGTACCTATGACAATATCACATGCAAGATTTGCACGAATACGTTTGTCGGTGCCCCATTTTATTCCTGCAATTACAAAGAATGTTTCTACAACATTTCACAATCATCTACTACTATTGGCTTCCACAGAGAGTGTATCGAACCACTATCGATGTACCCATATCATCCTAAACATTCTCTCCGATTTCTTGATAATTTTTTTTAACTAAAATTTGCAAATGATGTTTATCTCTTCAATATTGGGTTTACGACTGCTCTATATGCGATTTTACTATGTGTCGAGGTTGTACGAGAAAGCCACCGCTCCTTGCAATAGACCATCCAAAAAGGCATGAGCATTCCCTCTTCTACTTTTCTATAAAAGGTTCCTTCCTTTGTGACGTTTGTGCTTTGGATCATAGGTCTTTGATGTATTCATGTCGTAACTGTGATTTTAAGGCCCATAAAGATTGCGTGTACCTGCCATCCATCGTGAGAATATCACGTCACCAACACCGCCTTTCTTTCACTTCTTCACTAACTCCTGAAAAATGGTTTTGTGGAGTGTGTCGTGGAAAGATAGACACAAATTATGGAAGATATTCTTGCGTCAAAGGTTGCAGTTATGGTGTTCATTCTAAATGTGCAACACGAGAGGATGTATGGGATGGAAAAGAACTTGAAGGGCAAACAGAAGATCCATATGAAGATATCAAGTCGTTCGATGAGATAAGTGATGGAATCATACAACATTTCAGTCATCAAAATCATCATATGAAACTCGACGATGAGACCAATAGAAAATTTGACGAGAACAAACGTTGTCAAGCATGCACACTTGCTATATGTGATGAAATTATTTACAGCTGCATGCAATGTGATTTTATTCTCCATCAAGACTGTGCACAACTTCCTCTCAGGAAACAACACCCGACGCATCCTCATCCCCTTAGTTTACAAGTGGATTACCAAAACAGTTGGTTCAAATGTAAAGCTTGTTATCGTGAAAGCAACGGTTTCAAGTACTTTTGTTTGGAAAGGAAGTGTAAGTATGAGTTAGAAGTATGTTGCGCGTCCATACGTGAGCCATTGGATCATCAGTGTCATCCACATCCCTTGTTTTTCACAGCTAAACCACAAACTAAACAAATATGTTCAATTTGCCAAGTACCTCAAAGTCATCAACTAAACTGCGGAGAATGTGGTTTTGTTTTGTGTTTTAGGTGTGCTACTTTACCCAATAAATTAAGGTATAAGCACGATGAGCATTTTCTCATTTTTACTTACGATAAAAATGCTAGCGGTCAGTATTGGTGTGATGTTTGTGAAAAAGAAGCATGTTCTAGATACGGAATTTATGTGTGCAATAATTGCAACGTCACACTGCATCATGAATGTTTTCATGGTAAAGATATGCATCTCATGCCTGGTGGAACATTCAAATATTGTGAAGAGAACGTCAATATTATTCTCAATAATCGTTTTACTCGTAATATATGCATGAGTTGCCATAATCGTTGTGAAGAAAAAATAGTATACAAAATATGTGCTAGAGAAATCATATTGTGCTCTTTTGGTTGTCTACAATATTATTGTTAGTAATATTGTTCAATGTGTTTTTATTTTCCTTCTCTTTTTTTTTTTCTACTTCATAACAAATGTTTATTTGAATCATATATGAACTATTTAAGGATGATTGAACCATATTTAATATTGTGTAATATCTTATTGCACGAGAGGGCTCCCAAGTCTCAATAGCCATAGTAATAAATGAAATGATGACAAATCTTACTTCAAGTAGGTATATAGAAAATAATATACTGAGGGGCGCAAAACACATCCAATGTGATCTGGTGAACAGAGAATAATGGGGACACATCAATAGTATCGTTATTCTTATCCCTAGTGAGATGATACCACTAATTACTTAAGAAGTTTGGCCTTGTTGAAATCTGCGGGGCAATAGCTCTTTTCTACTTCTCAAGCGAGATGTGACATTGCATGATGATTTTGCTTCCTTTCCATACGTTACTTCCATTAGAAATAGAACCCTCACATCATATATACCTCGTGGTCGTGGAGACCCATACTCGACGAGGTAGAATCCAAGCCTATCCATCCATTTCATCTTTGTTGGTAGTGTTCTTCCATGGAAAATTTAAGATTATTTCAATTAACTCTAAATTGACCCTCTCACAAAAATAGAAATTGACTCTTATTAAACTCGTAACAAATAAAACTATTAGAATAGAACATGTTCATTAAAATGAGTTCAAACTAATTATTTGTATTTTATCCTTAGTCTATACTATGTTTCCTCCTTTTTTCTTCATTCACAATTATATATTGAAATTTAAGTTAAAATTCGAATCTATTTTTTTTTATATAAATTTTTGTACATTTTAAATTTACATCAAATGTTTTGATGATTTTGCTCGAATATTGGTAGATCAAAAAAGAATATATCTCAATTATTGGTTTATAGATTTTTAAAGTATTATTTTTAATTTCTTTTTCATTGTGACCGTAACCACTAAAAAATGTTTCTCTATAATGAATATTGAAAAATGACTCGGTTTAATGGTATATATATCTCGTTGATATATTTTTTAATTGAAAAATGTACTTAATATTGTGCCACGCAAAACATTAATAACACGGTTACAAATATGAAAGAGTCTTTGGTACTTTTCTAAAACATATACTTTTTATGATATTTTTATTTATTCATAAATATTTTTACTATTTTTACGATAGAAAAAATTATTGTCACCCTCGTACACAAATTTTCTGTCTCACATTGTTTTGGAACATGTCATGAACAAAGAAACTAAGAAAGTATAGTTACGACTTTTTTTTTTTTTTTTGGGGGCAAAAGTTATGACTTCTGAATAAACATATATTTCTAGATGTAACTAAACTGAAATGAAATTAAATTAGTAGTTTTGATCCAGAGATTGGTAAAATACAGGACAAGTTAACTTAGATTAAACATTGTTTAATGCACTACCCACAAAGTCCAAATCCACGTGTATATCTTTATTGTAGAAATGAAAAATATAAAATATCTTCTATATGTTATCAGTGTTAATATGGTTGATAATATCTTCAGCAACATCTCGAAGAAGATCAGGGGTTGCATTTATATAATCTGATGGCGCCACACGCAGATCATGTCCTAGAAATTTTTTTAAAGGTTGTTATTAGAGTTTGATTGATATACCAAATTTTTTCTTCTTTTTAATTATTGAGAGGAGATCAACGGATATAAAATAAAATTAACTATCAATAGCTAGTAAAAATGAATTATCGAAAGGTTAAAGTGTTAAGAGAAAAGCTAACATGTCAAGACAAAGTCTTCGTTTTCTCATCAAGCAAGACTTCTCTTTTGCATTTTTGATCAATAAAGTAATGTTTTTCAGCTTAACAATAGAAATGGAATATGGAAAAGAACAACAAATAGAGTACATATACAGTAACCTTTTTCTTCCGGCAAGTAATGTTAGAAACTTGATAGAAATGACAAGGGAAACACATTTAAAGTAGAATATTGCGTAAGTAAGTATTCTCGGTGAGAAGTATTAGAATATATCACAAAGAACCAAATGTTTGTATTTGTTGTTACCAAAAAACTCTATATATATTATAAACATTAATTGTAGGGCGTACCAAAAGTCTCAAAGCATTTTTCCATTATAAATTTAATTTCGGTTTTGTTTCCTTTTCAACTATGGATTGTGCGTCAAAACAGCTATATGCTTCTCCCCTTCCCTTTTGCCCTTTCGCACGATATACCAACAATGAAGAGGAGTTTCAATTGATACATTTCGGAGAGTCATCAATTCATTCTGACGCCGAGTACGACAAGTCTTCACAACTATCCTCACCTCACTTCCGTCCATTAGATTGGTGCAACAAAATAGAGGGTACATACGAAACCTTCTCATGCGGGATTTGCAAGAATCCCATAATTGACACCCCATTTTATTCTTGCAAAGAATGTCTTTGCAAATTTTCATCATTACATGTCATTGGCTTTCACAAAGAATGTATCAAGCCGGTATTAAAGCACCCATATCATCCTAAACATTATCTTCGATTTGTTCATTATCCTGAATGGAGTGGTAATGTTAAGCTATGCTTTTGTTCAAATTTTAGTGCTTCGATTTACAGTTGCTCTTTATGTGATTTTATTATATGTCAACCTTGTTTGAGAAATCCACCACTCCTTTCAATAGACCACCCAAAAAAGCATAAACATACCCTCTTCTACTTTCCTAGAAAAGGCTCATTGATTTGTGATGTTTGTGCGTTGAGTGACCACAGGTCTTTGATGTATTCATGTACTCAATGTGATTTTCTAACCCACATAGATTGTATCTACTTGCCACAAGTCATAAAAATATCGCGTCATGAACACCGCCTCTCTTTCACTTCTTCACCTACTCCAGGAAAATGGTGGTGTGGAGTGTGTCGTGGAAAGGTAGACATAGATTATGGAAGGTATTCTTGCTTGAAGGGTTGCAGCTATGGGGTTCATTCTAAATGTGCAACACGGAAAGATGTATGGGATGGAAAAGAACTTGAGGAAACACCAGAAGATGCATATGAAGAAGATGTTAAGTCGTTTAATGAGATAAGTGACGGAATCATACAACATTTCAGTCATCAAAACCATCATATGAGACTTAATGTGGTGACTGATAGAACATTTGACGAGAACAAATGTTGTCAAGCATGCACACTTCCTATATGTGATGGTTTTATTTACAATTGTATGCAATGTGATTTTGTTCTCCATCAAGAATGTGCACATCTTCCTCGTAAGAAACAACATGCGATACATCCCCATCCCCTTAGTTTACAAGTGGATCATCAAGACGGTTGGTTCACATGTGAAGTTTGTGATCGTAGAAGCAATGGTTTTGGATACTTGTGTTGTGAAAGCGAATGTGATTTCATGTTAGATGTGTGTTGCGCTTCTATAAATGAGGCATTGGATAACCCGCATCATCCACACCCGTTGTATCTTACATTTAACCCTGATACTTTGCAATACTGTTGGATTTGCCAAAAATTGGGAGGTATGCGTCTAAATTGTGGAGAATGTACTTTTGTTTTGTGTTTTGGTTGCGCCACCTTGCCAACTAAATTGAGGTACAAGCATGATCCACATTTTCTTATATTTGCTTATGATATATACGCAAGTGGTAAGCATGTGTGTGATGTTTGTGAAAAAGAAGCTGATTCAAAGAATGGAATTTATACTTGCAATGAGTGCAACGCCACATTGCATATTCAATGTTTACTTGGAGTTACAGAGGACATGTATATGATGCCTAGGGGAGAATTCATATTCCGTGAACTAGATGTTAACGTTCTTCCCAATAATCGTCTTACTCGCAACATATGCAGGTGTTGCCACAATCGTTGTACGAATAAAGTAGTCTACAAATTATCTGATACAATAAAATTATGCTCTCTATTCTGTATATATGAATGGTGGCACATAAAGTATTATTCTACTATATGATTTGGTTTAAAACTTGAACGTAACATTTATTTCCCTATTTTTAGTACGAATAAAGTTATTTCTATTATGTGAAATGAACTTAGTGCAGTGGCCAAAGGTAAGTCCTTAATTCACAAGGCACCATCATATCCGGGATCGAGTCTCGCTCTCTACGAATGTAGGGATTAGGCTAATGGGCCGGCCTGTTGTGGCCCAATGGTTGAAAAAAAAGTTATTTCTATTCTTTTGTGTTCTTTTGCTTTCTCTTTATAAACGTATTTTACTAGACATTTTTCATTCATTTCCATATTCGTTGTCAAGAAATTAAAAACGACATCATTTTATGAAATACAATACTCGTTCAAATCTTTATTGACCCTTTTCTAAATTTTCACACATATTAAAATAGTTTTTTGATAATAATTATAATCTTGTTTCATTGAAACTTGTAAGAATAAACTCCGTAAGGAGGCATGTCTCATATATCACCAATATATATAGTGTACATCCTAGGGTTAGGTACATTGAGAATATTCTATACACATCAATAATAAGAATATTTCCATATCTATTCTATCACTCCCCCACAGCCGGAGCATGAGGAGGATGAATGCTCAGGCTGGACCAAAAATCTAGAAACAACGGCGAAGGTAAGCCTTTAGTAAAGATATCAGCGTATTGATGTGCAGACGGAACGTGCAGGACACGTATCTGACCAAGAGCGACCTTCTCACGAACGAAGTGAATGTCTATCTCAATATGCTTAGTCCGTTGATGCTTGACAGGATTGGAAGCGAGATATACAGCACTGATATTGTCACAATATACCACAGTAGCACGATTGAGAGGAATGTGGAGTTCAAGGAATAGATTACGTAACCAAGTAGCTTCGGAGACGACATTAGCGACCCCTTTGTATTCAGCTTCAGCACTTGAACAAGAGACCGTTGGTTGCCGTTTCGACAACCATGAAATCAGATTATCACCGAGAAATATGCAAAACCGAGAGGTAGAGCGGCGAGTAGTGAGACAGCCGGCCCAATCAGCTTCCGTGTAAGCAGTAAGAGCGGAGTCTGAGATCGGAGCGAGGTACTCGGCGTCAGAGTAGGCAGTTAAAGACTTGGCAGAGTTTTTATAGAAATGGAGACCGTGACTCAAAGTTCCCTGCAGATAACGAAAAATACGCTTCAAGGCGGTGAAATGAGGCTCACGAGGATCATGCATGAAGAGGCAGACTTGCTGGACTGCGAATGATATGTCGGGGCGTGTGAACGTCAAGTACTGAAGGGCACCGGCAAGACTACGATACAGAGTCGGATCTTCGACGGAGGGACCTTCATCAGCAGCGAGCTTGCCTTGCGTATCAAACGGGGTGAGACATGGTTTGCAATTACTCATCCCAGCGCGAGCAATGATATCTGCGGCATAGTTGCGTTGATGGAGAAACAGACCGGTGCTGTTACGGATGAACGTGATACCAAGGAAGTGATGAAGGTGACCAAGATCAGTCATTTCAAACTCCTTATGAAGAGATGAAATGATCATGTCAAGGAGAGAGGTCGAGGAAGCAGTGAGACCAATGTCGTCAACATATAGGAGCAGATAAGCAAGGTCAGAACCACGTTTGAGCACAAAGAGTGAAGGGTCGGATACACTTTGCTTGAATCCAATCTTCTTAGCATAATTGGCAAAGCGTGTGTTCCAAGCACGAGGAGCCTGTTTGAGGCCATATAGTGACTTGCGGAGCAAGCAAACATGATCTGGCTTAAGTGGATCAACATAGTCGGGAGGTTGATGCATGTACACGATTTCGTCGAGTTCACCGTTGAGAAATGCATTCTTGACGTCTAGTTGACGAAGAGGCCAATCCTTGGTGACGGTGACGTGAAGAACCGAGCGAATGGTAGCGGGTTTGACAACGGGGCTAAACGTCTCATCACAATCGACACCAAGTTCTTGCGATTTGCCGTTAGCTACCAAACATGCCTTGTAGCGAGCCAGACTCCCATCTGCATGAAATTTATGCTTAAACAACCACAAACAACGAATCACGTTAGTGTTAGGAGGTCGTGGAACAAGGTTCCAAGTACCATTCTTAATTTGAGCAAAATATTCCTCATCCATGGCAGGATTCCAAAATGGATCCTTAGCGGCCTGTACGTGAGAGGAAGGAATGGGAGAAATAGCATTGACATTAAGGTTAAGCCGCGTGATAGGCTTAGTGATGCCACTTTTGCTGCGAGTGGTCATGGTATGAGTTTGTGGAGGAGGATTTTGAGGAGGTAAAGCGAGAGGAACAGTGGGAGGAACATAAGGTGTACGCAAAGGAACTGTGGGGATAGACTGTGTTATCGGAGGCAAAGGGACCGACGACACCGGTGGAGGTGTTTGAGCCGTGTGTTTGAGTGTGGAGAAAGGGAACACGGCTTCATTAAAAATGACATGCCGAGAGAGAATGATCTTGTGAGTAGAGAGATCTAAGCACCTGTAACCACGATGGTTAGAGGGATAACCAAGAAAAACACAAGCAGTAGAACGAGGAGCAAGTTTATGAGGGGAAGAAGAAAGAAGGTTAGGATAACATAAACAGCCAAAAATGCGAAGGTGAGAATAGGATACATAAGTGTTTTTTTAAGATAAAAAATATTGATGTTCTAGAGCGATGCTCAAATCAAATCTTTTGATTATGGGTCAAACCCTTCTAAGACAAAATTCTAGAATTCGCGAGTAGATTGGAAATGATTAATTGTAATTTTTTTTTTTTTTTTGTCAACATGATTAATTGTAATTTAAAGCGAAATTTTCTGAAGATTATTCATTAATTAAGAAATTTATTTTCTCTTGATCCGTAGAACTGTTTCGACTCGAATATAGACTACATAATAAAATTCAATTCCGGATCAATGAAATGACTAGACTGACAGACGTTTTGTTCTTGCAGCTAGCATGCTGCGACACATGATGCGCATATTTCTCAAACAATGTATCGATATTAATGGCATCTCCAAAGTGAGCTACGAGCATCGTTTCCGTCACTGCTCTTATGCAATTAGCTTCTTTTTTCCCTGCTTGAGCTATATGTGATTGGAAGCTAAAATTTTCGTCACTATGGCCGAGATCAAAAGCATGTGTCTCCAAGTCGTTTATTTTGAACGATCCTTCATTTGTAATAATTTCTTTCACTTCTTCTTCGTTGGGATCATAAAACGGCATGTTGAACGAATTCGCCTTTGATGCACTCACAAGACCCTATAAAAAAGATCACGACAAAACTGAATTACTGATACCATTTAATTTGTGTATATATTTTAAAATTATTTCAATAAATGTGAATATCTAATACCTCGAAGACCATGTCGCACAGAGCATTGGATAACAATGTCAACCAATGACAACAATCTCTATAGAGTGGATCCTCAAGAGTCTTTCTGCCGATTAATGTGAGAACCATGCGTCCATTAGATACCATCTCTTCAGAGCGCATCCTTAGAAACGTCGTAAAATCTCTTTGGAATTGATTCAAGTAAGCCTTGTATTCACTTAGAGGACTTGAACTTGTTATGTAGACTCTCTTCTTCTCCAGTCCGTCGGGAACCTTACAAGTCAACATTTTCAGTGTCATAATCTGTGTAGTATTATGATTGAAATTATTTTTCTATAAGTGGAAAGTTATAACAAATTCCTTATAAAGACCTTAGAGAGGAAATGAATACTGTAATTTGAATGAATGAAATGGAGACTCTTGCATGGGAAGAGCCTTGAGTAAAAGGAACCAGGGACTCCAGAGACAAAGCATGGTATTTTGCTTGTGAGCTTATCGTTGAAGAAAGTTATGAACGTGAACGTCGTGTTGAAATCATTACCAGGGAGATCGTTCAGACAACAATCTATCTCTGGTGGGTTTTGGTTCCATTCTTGACATAACAAATTGATTGTGTTAACGATCTCAGATATCACCAAGAACGTGTTTTGTCCTGAAGAACAGCCCAAATCGGCTACTTTAATACATTTAGGAAAGTCCAAGTTTGTCATCATTTCTTTGGTGTTTTTAACCAGGATTGGCTTGGTCATTGATAAAACTCTTCTCTGAAAAAAAAAAAAAAAAAACAGTCAAAGAGACAAATTAATTAAAAAATCTTTTTTTTTCTCTATATAACTCGGAATGGCCCAAACCAATGTCATACTAATTATCTAGAAATGATTCAAATGAATAATGAGTGATTTTGTTAGGATCCCACACGTAAAAATAAATGGTGAAGTAAGAAAAGAGCTTCCTCTTGCGGTGCCGTGACACTTTGTAAAATATTTGGTATCATATGTAAGCATAGATAACGAAATTAGCGCGCGTACAAGTGTATTGAAGTGTAAATAGTTTGAGTACAGAGTATATATATGTAAATATTGAAGTATTCGTTTGTGTATGAATAAGCCTTACGAAAGAAAAAAAGAAATATATAGAAGATGAAAAGAACCTGAAGAAGAGAATTGGAGGAGTAACTATTATCTCCATCTCCTCCACTCATACTTAAAATACTCACAAATGGGTATTTACTTCTTGTCTCTTCATCGTCGTTATGCATTTCATTTTCACTCTTCCCAGTCCCAGTATACCTGCATCGATTGCATGTATAGACAAATACATATATAAATATATGCTCTCATCT
>NC_025699.1:12123412-12129127 GCF_000633955.1 Camelina sativa | reverse complement strand
TATATATATATATATATATATATATATATATATATATATATATGAATTGAAAGATGAATTTGTGAGAAGAACCTTGAATCCATTTCTCGCAGTACTACTTCAAGAAAATAATTAAAAATGAGAGCTTTTTCAATATGTTATGTTTTTGAGGTAGGCTACTTTATTTATAGAGGTGGGACTTGTCTTCAATAGGAAACACACTGAGTTGTTGCAAAACACAATCCTCTTATCCAATCTTTAGAGATATCTCTTTCTCAGAATGATAGCTATATATAAATAATAGAACTAACATAATAATTCTTCAAAAAGAAAAAATTTGGAAAACAATCTAACCTTCGTAATAATTCTTCTATTTTTTTAATTTTTTTTTTTTTTACTCTTTTTATATCTTGAAGAACCAATGTATTATGCGGGTCCTGCTATTATTTGTGTATGGATGTCAACGACATGATCATGTCGCAAAAGAAGAAGAACACACGAAGAAGAGAATTGGTGGAGTAAGTGTTGTCTCCATCTCCACCCTTCATACTGATTATAGTAGTCACAAAAGGGAAATGATATTCTCTTCATCGTCGGTACAAGTCTCACCAACTGCATATTTGAATCCATTTCTTGTATTAAAGAATTATTTCAAGAAAACATGCAATAATCGTATGATGATTTCAAAGATCTTCCTAACATCAAACGTGTATAGATTGTGTGAACTGTCAACCATATATGCTTTAGTTCCATTGCGATTTCAATCATTTTTATCTTACTCAATCATGCATGCTGAATATATAGGACCGTCAAATAGCTACCATACGTTTTCTATCTTTTTTGTTTTTTCCTCTGCTACTTGTTGCCTTTTTTGCCACTTTCGACCACGTTTTTATAGTATTTTTATTATAGCTAGATAATCCGCACTACACTACGTTTTTTTTTTTTTTTGACAGCCCGCACTACACTACGATATATTTTTCAAATTATTATTATTATCTTTTGTAATAATTAAATAAAATTTTAGAATGTGATGCATTACCTTCACTTAAATTTTAGTAGTTTTTACTTATTATAATTTTTATTTGTATGTATGTGGTTGGATTTAAGATTTATAATTGCACTATCTTTTTGCCATTAAATATTTAATTTATATGTAATTGTACTCTCTTTTTTAGGAAGTGAAAAAGGGATTTAGTTTAAACAGATATTTTTATCTCCAGAGAGTGGAGATTTCCCTGCATTCCTAGGCTGTCCAATTTCCTTGCAGTACTGGATCTGCAAAGCCACCTCAATCAGAAATGGATTTTAAAACTTCACTCTTTGGTTTAAGAGTTCCGTTATATAATGATGCTGGATGAATATATTTTTTTTTTTTTGACGATCAAACCCCATATATTAAGTTATCGGAGATGACATTCTTCGAGAGAGAGCCAATTCGGTATCGACAAGCTTACATGGGAAAAACAGAAACTTCGTGCTCTTGCACATTTCGCAAGTTTATCGGCACGATATTATCCTCTCGGGAAATATATCTAATACTAAAATGAGAATTTGTTAAAAATACCCCTTTTTAGATACCCTTTTTAAAAATACCCTCTTTTCTAATCATTTTTAATTTTACCCTCTTTAAATTTATAATGACTATTCTACCCTTATATCTATTTGGTGAACTCTTCTTCTTTTCAGATCTCACCATCACGATTTATTTTTCTTCTTCTCACATATCACCGTCGTCATTCTCTCCGTCGTAGAAATCGGAACTGCCGTCGCCGTTTCTTTTCTTCTTTTTCTTAGATCTCAATGTCACTGTGATTCGTCAATCTCGTCTTTACTGAAATCGGATCTCAACGTCGTTGCAATTCGTCGATCTCATTGTTATTGAAATCGGGCAACTCGTCATAGCTATAATTGGGAAACGGGCATGTTTAGGTTCGTGTTTATCATCTGATGGTTTGTAAATATTGTCTTCTTCAGACTTGTAGGATAGATCTTGCTGGAATTTGTTGAATATTCTGGGAACAAAATTGGTTGTTGGAAATTATTTGATTACATAATTTTTGTAATTTGTTGATTACGTTTTAGTATGCCAATCTTTCATGTTCAATGGAAACTGGAAAGTAAGATTTATTCATGAACTGGTAGTTTGAATAGATGGAGAAGTCCATTGATAGTATTTGATCCTAAATTATTTATTCATTTATTTACTGTAATAGACCGAGAAGTTATCTGGCTGCAAAAGCTCTTCTCTTCTCCAAAGAGGCTGTTCAATGCTCTTAGGAGACTTGGAGGAATTAAATTGTTTGTTTTGTGTTGATGTGTGGAATTGACGAAGGTGAGGATCCAAGAGCTGCAGGCATGATAGAACTTAAAGAGGAACTAGAGTTCATGATAATACTCACACCTATATTTGTAAAAGTAGGAACAAGTCTTTGTGTGTGTGCATGTATTCATTGATCTTAAAATATTAACTAATGGAACGTAACTACATATGAGAGAGAACATGCCTTCTAAATGTTTTACATTTACAAGGTTTACAAGGGTTTTAAAAAGCTTTTTAAAAGGTTTTTATAAATATTTACAAGGTTTATAAAAGCTTTTAACAATAATTTAAAAGGTCTTTAAAAGCTTTTACAGAAAAATTTTAAAATGTTTTTAAAAGATTGTAAAACATTTCTTAAACAATTGCTAAAATAACTTTGTAAAAGCTTTTAAAAACCTTTTAAAATCTTGTTAAGAGCTTTAAAAAAACCTTGTAAATATTTATAAAAGCTTTTTGTAAACCTTGTAATTTTAAACGGCTTGTAAACCTTGTTAAAGGTTTTTATACCATTTTAAAATGTTTTAAAATGCTTTTTCATGGTTATTTTAGAAATATTTTAAAAGAGTTTAGAAGGTTTTTAAAAGAGTTTATAAGGTTTTTAAAAGAGTTTACAAGACTTTTAAAAGGATTTTAAAAATATTTACAAGGTCTTTAAAATGTTTTTATAAGAGTTTAGAAGGTTTTTAAAAGACTTAACAAATTTTTTTTGAAGGTTTTAAAAGGTTTTTAAAATGTCTATAAAAGAGTTTTACAAGGTTTTAAAATGTTTTAAAAAGAATTTACAAGGGTTTTAAACAAGGTTTAAAAAAGCTTTATAAAATGCTTTTATAAATATTTAGAAGGTTTTTAAAAGCTTTCAACAATATTTTAAAAGTCTTTAAAAGATTTCATAGAAAATTTTAAAATGTTTTTAAAAGATTGTAAAGCATTTCTAAAAAAAAATCTAAAATAACCTTGTAAAGCTTTTAAAAACCTTTTAAAATCTTGTTAGGAGCTTTTAAAAAACCTTGTAAATATTTATAAAAGTCTTTTATAAATCTTGTAATTTTGAACGGCTTGTAAACGTTGTTAAAGGTTTTTATAACATTTTTAAATGTTTTTAAATGCTTTTTCAAGGTTATTTTAGAAATATTTTAAAATTTATAAGGTTTTTAAAAGAGTTTATAAGGTTTTTAAAAGAGTTTATAAGGTTTTTAAAAGAGTTTACAAGACTTTTAAAAGGATTTTAAAAATATTTACAAGGTCTTTAAAATGTTTTTATAAGAGTTTAGAAAGTTTTTAAAAGAGTTAACAAGTTTTTTTTGAAGGTTTTAAAAGGTTTTTAAAATATTTTAAAAATGTTTATAAAAGAGTTTTACAAGGTTTTTAAAATGTTTTTAAAAGAATTTACAATGGTTTTTAAAAGAGTTTACAAGATTTTTAAAAGACTTCACAAGATTTTTAAAAGAATTTATAAAAAATTTAAATTGTTTTGAAAAGAGTTTACAAGGGTTTTAAACTGCTAAAAAGACTTTTTCAATGGTGAGACTTTCCTTTTTGAACTGCTAAAAAAACTTTCATTGGTTTGAACAAAAATTATCTTAGAAACTTAGCTTAGGGTTCAATTCAGTTTTCTTCATACACATGTGAAGCTAGTTTTATGACACATGTGAATCAATAAACGGGACCATGATCACTTTGGTTACTTAAGATGTTTCCAAACGAATGTTGTCATACGTGAATCCACCATGATACATATAATTAAATAATCTTAACCACATACATATGTAATATATCCATCTACATAGAACAAAGAAACAAGGAAGATAACTATATCACAAAGCTAAGAACGTCGATGACACACCACCACCACCAACTTTTCGAACTAAAACATAGTGCATAAACAGCCTCGGCAGCTGCAATTCTCACACCTGAAACCCCACAACTCGAAACTGGAACCAAACAAGGGATTAATCCTTCAGAGATAACAATGTCTCTAACTGTAGGACACAAAGCATACTTGCTATTCTTAAGCATAAAACAACTCAATCAAACACAAGTGTTTCTTTAGTTATTCAAGTACCAGATAAAATAATTTACTTGGGTAATTCAAAATTGGGAACCACATTGACAATCTTTCTAGATGCAAAATAATTTCTCAAATTCGTTTGATTCCTAGTAACAGTCGACTCTATTAGTTCATCTTTTGCAAGAAAAAGTCAAAATCAAAAACACAACTAGATCTACAAAAACAACCAAATCGAAATAAAATTGAAGAGAGACTTACGAGGATCCTTGGTTGTAGATGTACATGGTGAGATAGAGGTGTTGGGTTCCTTCCACGAGATATACGCATGGCTGGTCAAACGGAGATGTGTTGGGTTCCTGATTTAACGCTGGATAGAGATGTGTGCTTGTGAACCATCATGACAGACGATGCAATCAACAATTATGTGACAACAATCAGAGAAAAACTCATAAGCGAAGCAATAAAAATTGACATTTTTACAAGATTTTAAATGATTCAGTCAATAATTTTAACCACAATCCTAAACAAAACGAGTTCCCAATTCGACGCTGAGTCCTCAATCCAATGACCACGAGTCACAAAAACGACGAAGAGATGGACAAATCTAGGCGATAGACAAAGAGGAGGATCGAAGAGAAGCCGAGATTGCGCGAAGAATGAGAGATAGAAGAAGAACGAGATCAAAGATCGCGAAGACGCTGAAGAGAAGGAGAAAGAGGCCAAAATTAGGTCTATAATTATTAAGGGTACGATCGTCATTTTGCACTAAAAAGGGGGCTGCTTTAAAAATGGTCTCCTTAAGGGGGTATTTTTAAAAAGAGGTTCACCAAAAAGGGCATTTTTGAGAATGCCTCTACTAAAATTAGCAAATCTATCTCTGAAATGAATAAAATCTTTCAATTCTGATGAAAAGGTCAGCTAATCCTCGATATTAGACGTCATCCTTAGGAGGTCTGAACAATCCGTAGCAAAAATAGCTTTATCCAATTCCAACGCTAATAAGCACTCCATAGCCCAAATAAGGGTATCTAACTCTGCATGTAATGGGGATAAGCTTCTGCGCGATCCTTTTAGCCCCATGTGTAGGATTCTATCACCGACAGACGCAATTCAGCCATGCCCACTCCTATCCACCTCTGTATGCCAAGATCCATCTATAAAGCATACAAGAGATTCTTGAGGAATTGGGATCGAAGGTATGCATGCTTCTACTACTGCTGGTGCTAAGTCTCTGTTATTTGCTCTTCTCCAAACTTCTTCTTCTTGGATAGCTTTCTCCAGTGTATCTTGCGGAGATTCAGAGATATTTTCAAACACTTCTTATTTCTTGTCTTCCAAATGTACCACAACATCCACGGGAACGTTCTCAAGTTTTGATCAGTTGCACCAGAGTCTCTACCACGCC
>NC_025699.1:12116752-12122669 GCF_000633955.1 Camelina sativa | reverse complement strand
GTGCTAAGTCTCTGTTATTTGCTCTTCTCCAAACTTCTTCTTCTTGGATAGCTTTCTCCAGTGTATCTTGCGGAGATTCAGAGATATTTTCAAACACTTTCTTATTTCTTGCCTTCCAAATGTACCACATCATCCACGGGAACATTCTCAAGTTTTGATCAGTTGCACCAGAGTCTCTGCCACGCCCATATAGAAAATCGAGGTTGCTATATAGGGAAGATGAAGGGAACACCATAGGATGGGAAGGGATTGTCGATAAAGCCCATACTTGACGTGCTGGGGGGCATTCAAATAGCATATGGTTTATAGTTTCCTCCGCCGCTCCACATCTAAGACAATCTTTATCTCTACCAATATGGCGATAATGCAGTCGTTGACATGTTGCTAAGCACCCAGTCACACATTTNGATATTAGACGTCATCCTTAGGAGGTCTGAACAATCCGTAGCAAAAATAGCTTTATCCAATTCCAACGCTAATAAGCACTCCATAGCCCAAATAAGGGTATCTAACTCTGCATGTAATGGGGATAAGCTTCTGCGCGATCCTTTTAGCCCCATGTGCAGGATTCTATCACCGATAGACGCAATCCAGCCATGCCCACTCCTATCCACCTCTGTATGCCAAGATCCATCTATAAAGCATACAAGGGATTCTTGAGGAATTGGGATCGAAGGTATGCATGCTTCTACTACCGCTGGTGCTAAGTCTCTGTTATTTGCTCTTCTCCAAACTTCTTCTTCTTGGATAGCTTTCTCCAGTGTATCTTGCGGAGATTCAGAGATATTTTCAAACACTTTCTTATTTCTTGCCTTCCAAATGTACCACATCATCCACGGGAACATTCTCAAGTTTTGATCAGTTGCACCAGAGTCTCTGCCACGCCCATATAGAAAATCGAGGTTGCTATATAGGGAAGATGAAGGGAACACCATAGGATGGGAAGGGATTGTCGATAAAGCCCATACTTGACGTGCTGGGGGGCATTCAAATAGCATATGGTTTATAGTTTCCTCCTCCGCTCCACATCTAGGACAATCTTTATCTCTACCAATATGGCGATAATGCAGGCGTTGACATGTTGCCAAGCACCCAGTCACACATTGCCAAACGAAATGCTTAAGCTTCCGTGATGTTTTTAACTTCCATGCTTGCGCCTTAAGTGTCGTAACACTAGGTCCCTGAGAAGGGAGGTCGCAAGCAGGGCGAGAGATAGCTCTCGCGGCTTCGTATCCAGATTTAACGGTATAATTTCCAGACTTTGTCAGAGTCCAAGAATAGCCATCCCTTNGCATGTAATGGGGATAAGCTTCTGCGCGATCCTTTTAGCCCCATGTGTAGGATTCTATCACCGACAGACGCAATTNAAGAATAGCCATCCCTTGAGGCATTCAAGCTCGGTTTAATCCCCAAAATAAGGGTAATTTCTTTCGGGGGGAAGAGTTCCCGAAGACGTTCAATTATTTTTTCACTTTTTTGTGTTAAAATCTATCAAGGTGTTAACACATATCAAGGGATTTCTCTCATTAGTTAAACTTTGGGGGTGGCCGTGCTGGCGTATCTGGGATCCATGGTTCAGTCCAGATGCACGTATTAAAACCCGAGCTTATGGTCTTACGAATTCCGTACGAAAGAACATGCTTTGCTGCCAACATGCTCCTCCAGCCATATGAAGGTTGATTTGATACTTATATCTTTAATGGACTACAATATCGAAAGTATCTCTCTTTTAGAACTTGGCTAAGAAGGAAATCTGGATATCTCAGCAATCTCCATAGTTGCTTTGCCAAAAGGGCAAGATTAAATTCTTCTAATGTTCTAAAGCCTAGCCCACTGTGATTTGGGAACTTGATCACCGTGTACGTACAATNCAGTGTATCTTGCGGAGATTCAGAGATATTTTCAAACACTTCTTATTTCTTGTCTTCCAAATGTACCACAACATCCACGGGAACGTTCTCAAGTTTTGATCAGTTGCACCAGAGTCTCTACCACGCCATATAGAAAATCGAGGCTGCTTTATAGAGATGATGAAGGGAACACCATAGGATGGGAAGGCAGTGTCGATAAAATCCATACTTGACGTGCTGGGGGGCATTCAAATAGCATATGGTTTATAGTTTCCTCCGCCGCTCCACATCTAAGACAATCTTTATCTCTACCAATATGGCGATAATGCAGTCGTTGACATGTTGCTAAGCACCCAGTCACACATTTCCACACGAAATGCTTAAGCTTCCGTGATGTTTTTAACTTCCATGCTTGCGCCTTAAGTGTCGTAACACTAGGTCCCTGAGAAGGGAGGTCGCAAGCAGGGCGAGAGATAGCTNCGTACGATCGTGAGGCCTAGTGGTGAGAAGCCCATGTAATGTCTCACAAGCCTCATGTGAAAGACTTACCAAGTCTCTAGAACCTTCCTTCCCAACCGTTGGAGATTCAAAGCAAGTGGGAAGCCAAAGTCAACTTAGTATCACATGTTTAGTTAAGGAGTCTTAGATGTCTCTATCACTAAGATAATCGTGTAGCATATTGTAGAGAATATTTCCTAGCTGTATTGTCTATATTTAGGTTGTAACTATGTTCTAATTCAAGTAAGAAGCTTAAGTCTTCTACTATACTCTCTTCCTTACACTCTCATACTCTCTTTTACTCTCTCGTGCGAACACTCTCAAACTCATTCGATCATTACTCTCTCTCGTTTCTAAACTTACATGGTATCAGAGCCTTGTTGCTCCTCTCTCAAACTTTCTCTCTAAACCCTTCGTTCATCTCTCACTTCCACACTCTTTGATCTTTCTCTTTAACCGTTGGGTAAACTTATTGACCATCGGACAAAACTCCATGGAAAGCACCAAAACCTTGATTGTTCCAGTTACTCTCAAAGGTGAGAACTATTTGTTGTGGGCAAGAACCACAAAGACGGCTCTATGTGGCCGAGGGCTTTGGACCCATGTGACATCGAGTGAAGCTCCAAAAGGCGAGCCTATTGAAGACGGCAAAGTTGTGGCCGCAAGTGGTGAAGAAAAGTGGTTTCAAGAAGACCAAAGTGTTCTCGCCATCATACAAAACTCTCTTGATGCTCCAATACTCGAGGCCTACTCGTATTGTGAAACAGCCAAGGATCTATGGGATACCTTGCAAAATGTCTTTGGTAACACTACCAACTTAAACCGAGTCTTTGAGGTCAAGAGAGCCATCAACAACCTAAGTCAAGAAGACATGGAGTTCACCAAACACTTTGGGAAGTTTCGGTCACTTTGGGCTGAGCTTGAAATGCTTAGGCCGGCGACACTTGATCCGGCTATCTTGAATGAGAGGCGTGAACAAGACAAGGTGTTCGGCCTCCTCCTTACACTGAATTCATCCTACAACGACCTTATCAAGCATATCTTGAGGTCGGACAAGCTTCCTAGCCTAGAGGATGTGTGTAGTCAGATATAAAAGGAGCATGGCTCCATAGGGCTGTTTGGTAACAAGGGGGAGCTTGTAACCGCCAACCAAGCCAACCAAGCTGATGTAGCGACCGCAAATAAGGGCTACTATCGAGGCGACGTCAAGAATCCTCCAGTGTGCCACCATTGCAAGAAGCCGGGCCATTTCAAGAATCAGTGTTGGATTCTCCACCCACACCTCCGAGCAAACCGGCCAATGAACAACCGTGGAGCGCCAAGAGATCATCAAGCGACCGTGGAGACGCCGAGTGTAGAATCAAACCAGCAAGTCTCGGACGTGAACGGTACTGCCATGGCCGCAAACACTGACCTAGTCAGGAAGTCTGACCTTGACGCTCTTATCAAGGCGCTCAAAGAGAACTCCGGTAACTCACTTCTTGCTTCAAAACCGGATAAACATCTCATAGTTGATTCCGGTGCATCTCATCACATGATTAGTGATTCTAGACTAATGAGTGATATTAAACCGGCTAATGGTAATGTTGTGATAGCAAATGGTGAGAAAGTGCCGGTTAAAGAAATTGGAAACTTGAAATTATTTGAGAAGGAAACTAAAGCTTTTTATATGCCAAATTTTACCTCTAACTTGTTATCAGTTAAGAGAGCCACTACTGATTTAAATTGTTATGCAATATTTGGTCCTAACAAGGTTCATTTTCAGGATATTGAGACAAGTAAGGTTCTTGGTCAAGGAGGTTCCAAGGATGAGCTCTATGTGCTTGAGGACTTGAATTTATCTTCTGCTTCTTGTTTTAATTCGGTTGTTGTTAAATCTAATGACTCTATTTTACATGCTAGGCTAGGACATCCTCACACTAGAGCTTTAGCTTTAATGTTTCCTAATATATCTTTTAAAAATGATGAATGTGAGGCTTGTATTCTTGGTAAACATTGCAAGGCTGTTTTTCCTAAATCTATTACTATTTATGAAAAATGTTTTGATTTAGTTCATTATGATGTTTGGACATCTCCTTGCTTATTAGAGAAAATCAAAAGTATTTTGTGACTTTTATTGATGAAAAATCAAAATATACTTGGATAACTTTGCTTCCCTCCAAGGATAGAGTTCTTGAGGCTTTTACTAATTTTGAAAATTATGTCACTAACCATTATCATGCCAAGATTAAAATTTTGCGATCAGATAATGGTGGAGAGTACACAAGCCATGCCTTTAAGCAATATCTAGCCAAACATGGAATTCTTCATCAAACTAGTNCATCACATGATTAGTGATTCTAGACTAATGAGTGATATTAAACCGGCTAATGGTAATGTTGTGATAGCAAATGGTGAGAAAGTGCCGGTTAAAGAAATTGGAAACTTGAAATTATTTGAGAAGGAAACTAAAGCTTTTTATATGCCAAATTTTACCTCTAACTTGTTATCAGTTAAGAGAGCCACTACTGATTTAAATTGTTATGCAATATTTGGTCCTAACAAGGTTCATTTTCAGGATATTGAGACAAGTAAGGTTCTTGGTCAAGGAGGTTCCAAGGATGAGCTCTATGTGCTTGAGGACTTGAATTTATCTTCTGCTTCTTGTTTTAATTCGGTTGTTGTTAAATCTAATGACTCTATTTTACATGCTAGGCTAGGACATCCTCACACTAGAGCTTTAGCTTTAATGTTTCCTAATATATCTTTTAAAAATGATGAATGTGAGGCTTGTATTCTTGGTAAACATTGCAAGGCTGTTTTTCCTAAATCTATTACTATTTATGAAAAATGTTTTGATTTAGTTCATTATGATGTTTGGACATCTCCTTGCTTATTAGAGAAAATCAAAAGTATTTTGTGACTTTTATTGATGAAAAATCAAAATATACTTGGATAACTTTGCTTCCTTCCAAGGATAGAGTTCTTGAGGCTTTTACTAATTTTGAAAATTATGTCACTAACCATTATCATGCCAAGATTAAAATTTTGCGATCAGATAATGGTGGAGAGTACACAAGCCATGCCTTTAAGCAATATCTAGCCAAACATGGAATTCTTCATCAAACTAGTTGTCCATACACACCACAACAAAATGGTGTGGCTGAGAGGAAGAATAGGCATCTCATGGAGGTAGCAAGGTCTATGATGTTCCACACAAGAGTTCCAAAACGCTTTTGGGGAGATGCTGTACTCACAGCTTGTTATCTTATCAACCGCACACCAACAAAGATTCTCAACGACTTGTCTCCATTTGAGGTATTGAACAATGAAACACCTACATTTGATCACTTACGAGTGTTTGGTTGTGTGTGCTATGTGTTGCGACCAGGTGAACTAAGGGACAAGCTTGATGCTAAGAGTACTAAGGCTATGTTTATCGGCTATTCGACAACTCAAAAAGGGTATAAGTGCTATGACTCGGAGACAAGGAGAGTTCTAGTGTCTCGTGATGTCAAGTTTGTGGAGTCACAAGGATTTTATGACGAAAAGAACTGGGATGAGCTTCGCAACCTCTCGACCTCTTCATC
>NC_025699.1:12099972-12116390 GCF_000633955.1 Camelina sativa | reverse complement strand
TGGCTGAGAGGAAGAATAGGCATCTCATGGAGGTAGCAAGGTCTATGATGTTCCACACAAGAGTTCCAAAACGCTTTTGGGGAGATGCTGTACTCACAGCTTGTTATCTTATCAACCGCACACCAACAAAGATTCTCAACGACTTGTCTCCATTTGAGGTATTGAACAATGAAACACCTACATTTGATCACTTACGAGTGTTTGGTTGTGTGTGCTATGTGTTGCGACCAGGTGAACTAAGAGACAAGCTTGATGCTAAGAGTACTAAGGCTATGTTTATCGGCTATTCGACAACTCAAAAAGGGTATAAGTGCTATGACTCGGAGACAAGGAGAGTTCTAGTGTCTCGTGATGTCAAGTTTGTGGAGTCACAAGGATTTTATGACGAAAAGAACTGGGATGAGCTTCGCAACCTCTCGACCTCTTCATCCGATCGGACACGCAACCTCTGAGTGATTCTTGAGAGACTCGGTATTGAGAATGATCGGATCATCAACGAGCCGGCCAAACCAACATCACCTAAACGCCCTAAGCCATTGAATGAGCCTGACCTTGATACACCAGAATACCCTGAGATACATCCCAATGACGAAACTGAGCTGCCCGCGGATTCAACCGAGCTGCCCGAGGAGAACAATGCCGAGTCACCCGAGGAACCGGCCGAGCAACTTGAGGAAATCATTACACCAGGGAGAGCCAGCTCGGAGGCTGGAACTATAGTCCCTCTTCGACGTAGCCAACGTCTCAAGTTTCCCCCATCCAACTGGAAGAACACACGAGTGTACTACAACAACATAGCCGTTGCACACCCGATTCAAGCCGTATGTACTCTGGCGCACTTTCCGATGGAACATCAACTCTTCCTTGGCCAAATTGACAAACATTGGGTTCCCCAGACCTATGATGAAGCCAAGGACCACAAGGTTTGGCGAGACACAGTCGATGCCGAAAATACGGCCATGGTGCAAAATCACACATGGGACAAATCCGACTTACCCAAGGGCAAGAAAGCTGTGACCTCTCGGTATATCTTCACTATCAAGTATAAGAGCAATGGAGAGATTGAACATTACAAGGCCAGACTTGTGGCTCGTGGGTTTAGGCAAACGTATGGGGAGGATTACAAGGATACGTTTGCTCCGGTGGCCAAATTACACACAGTTCGAGTTATTCTCTCCTTGGCCGTAAACTTGGACTGGGATCTATGGCAAATGGATGTGAAGAATGCGTTCTTACAAGGCGAACTTGAGGATGAGGTCTACATGCGGCCACCGCCTGGCTTAGAGGATACCATAGGCCCGGGCAAGGTGCTGAAACTCAACAAGGCGATATACGGCCTTAAGCAATCACCTAGAGCTTGGTACCACAAGTTGAGCACAACCATGCTTGGGAGAGGCTTTCGCAAATCAGAATCGGATCATACACTCTTCACACTACCAAGTAACAAAGGTATAGTAGTCATTCTAGTATATGTTGATGATATCATCATATGTGGAAGTGACAAGGTAGGCATTCAAGAGACGAAGGAATTTATTAAGNCGACCTCTTCATCCGATCGGACACGCAACCTCTGAGTGATTCTTGAGAGACTCGGTATTGAGAATGATCGGATCATCAACGAGCCGGCCAAACCAACATCACCTAAACGCCCTAAGCCATTGAATGAGCCTGACCTTGATACACCAGAATACCCTGAGATACATCCCAATGACGAAACTGAGCTGCCCGCGGATTCAACCGAGCTGCCCGAGGAGAACAATGCCGAGTCACCCGAGGAACCGGCCGAGCAACTTGAGGAAATCATTACACCAGGGAGAGCCAGCTCGGAGGCTGGAACTATAGTCCCTCTTCGACGTAGCCAACGTCTCAAGTTTCCCCCATCCAACTGGAAGAACACACGAGTGTACTACAACAACATAGCCGTTGCACACCCGATTCAAGCCGTATGTACTCTGGCGCACTTTCCGATGGAACATCAACTCTTCCTTGGCCAAATTGACAAACATTGGGTTCCCCAGACCTATGATGAAGCCAAGGACCACAAGGTTTGGCGAGACACAGTCGATGCCGAAAATACGGCCATGGTGCAAAATCACACATGGGACAAATCCGACTTACCCAAGGGCAAGAAAGCTGTGACCTCTCGGTATATCTTCACTATCAAGTATAAGAGCAATGGAGAGATTGAACATTACAAGGCCAGACTTGTGGCTCGTGGGTTTAGGCAAACGTATGGGGAGGATTACAAGGATACGTTTGCTCCGGTGGCCAAATTACACACAGTTCGAGTTATTCTCTCCTTGGCCGTAAACTTGGACTGGGATCTATGGCAAATGGATGTGAAGAATGCGTTCTTACAAGGCGAACTTGAGGATGAGGTCTACATGCGGCCACCGCCTGGCTTAGAGGATACCATAGGCCCGGGCAAGGTGCTGAAACTCAACAAGGCGATATACGGCCTTAAGCAATCACCTAGAGCTTGGTACCACAAGTTGAGCACAACCATGCTTGGGAGAGGCTTTCGCAAATCAGAATCGGATCATACACTCTTCACACTACCAAGTAACAAAGGTATAGTAGTCATTCTAGTATATGTTGATGATATCATCATATGTGGAAGTGACAAGGTAGGCATTCAAGAGACGAAGGAATTTATTAAGTCAGTTTTTGATATTAAAGACCTTGGAGAGCTTAAGTATTTCCTTGGTATAGAAGTGTATAGGTCTGATGAAGGATTGTTTTTATCACAAAGAAAATATGCACTTGATCTCTTAAGTGAAGCAGGAAAGCTTGGATCAAAGGCTGTGACTACACCACTTGAGGAAAACTACAAGACAGCCGGAAAGGGGGAGCCTCCATTCGAGGATGTCACGCGATATAGACGCCTAGTGGGTAAGCTTATATATCTAACCATAACTAGGCCTGATCTTTGTTTTGCTGTGAACCAGGTGAGCCAACACATGCAAAACCCAACTAGACATCACTGGAACATGGTGAACCGAATCCTCAAATACATCAAGGGAGCTCCAGGACAAGGCATATGGATGGGCAGGAATAAGAGCACCGAGTTGATAGGATATTGCGACGCTGATTATGCCGGAGACCATGGGGATTGTCGCTCAACCACCGGATACTGCACATTCTTAGGAGGGAACCTAGTCACTTGGAAAAGCAAGAAACAAAAGGTTGTCTCGCTATCTAGTGCGGAGTCCGAGTATAGAGCCATGAGGAAGTTAACCACCGAGCTTATGTGGCTTAAAGCTCTATTGAAGGATCTTGGAGTCGAATCATCAACACCTATCACTATGCATTGTCATAATGAAGCAGCCATCCACATCGCCACCAATTCCGTATTCCACGAGAGAACGAAACATATCGAGGTTGATTGCCACAAGGTGCGAGAGCAGATTCAACTAGGTGTCACGCTTCCATGCCATACCGACACCAAAGAGCAACTAGCCGACATTTTCACAAAGGCGGCTAGTCCACAAGTGTGTGAATACATTCACCCTAAGCTTGGACTCATGGACCTCACCAAACCTTGAGATCCTATACTCTTTTTCCTTAAGTATAGTTTTTCCCAAGTGGTTTTCTATACTAAGGTTTTAATGAGGTAGGTGATCAATGGTTCAAGCTTGTGTCATGGGGTCCAATGACTAAGCTTGAGGGGGAGTGTGATTTGGGAACTTGATCATCGTGTCCGTACAATGGCCATCCGTACAACCTCCGTCGGGCCGTCCGTACGATCGTGAGGCCTAGTGGTGAGAAGCCCATGTAATGTCTCACAAGCCTCATATGAAAGACTTACCAAGTCTCTAGAACCTTCCTTCCCAACCGTTGGAGATTCAAAGCAAGTGGGAAGCCAAAGTCAACTTCGTATCACATGTTTAGTTAAGGAGTCTTAGATGTCTCTATCACTAAGATAATCGTGTAGCATATTGTAGAGAATATTCCCTAGCTGTATTGTCTATATTTAGGTTGTAACTATGTTCTAATTCAAGTAAGAAGCTTAATTCTTCTTCTATACTCTCTTCCTTACACTCTCATACTCTCTTTTACTCTCTCGTGCGAACACTCTCAAACTCATTTGATCATTACTCTCTCTCGTTTCTAAACTTACACCCACCTTCCAAAGTACACATTTGCTCCCATGATATCCAATGTAGTCCTTTACTGTTTGCTTTATTGCTCCACCAGAAATTGGCTATCGCACTAGTTAATTTTGAGCATATAGCTTTTGGTAAGAGAAAACACGAGATTACATATGTTGGAATTGCTTGTGCCACTGATTTGATCAGGACTTCCTTGCCTCCCTTGGATAAAGATTTCGAAGTCCATAAGTTTACCTTCTTATGGAGTCTATCCCTCACAAATGCAAAGACTTGTGCCTTTGACCCATGAATCTTCTCAGGGAGACCCAAGTATGTACCCATGCCTCCTTCTTGTGATATCCCAACAATAGATTTGATCTCTTGACGTATATGGGATGGGACCTCGATTCCAAACATGATGGAAGATTTGGAGAAGTTAATTTCTTGTCCAGACGCCTCGCCATAAAAGCGGATTATATCAATAATTTCCTTGCATTGCTGAGGATCGGCTCTGCAGAAGAATAAACTGTCGTCTGCAAAAAGTAAGTGGGAAACACGTGGGCTTGCGTTCAAAATACGTAAACCCTGGATCTTTCCTTCTCTTTCTGCGTTCCTAATCTGAGCAATTAAGGCCTCAGTACAAAGTATAAATAGGTATGGAGAAATTGAGTCCCCCTAACGAATCCCACCTGTTGGTCTAATTCGACCCTTGGGATCTCCATTGATCAAAATACGGTAGGAGACGGTAATGCATTCCATTATCCAACCCACCCATTTTTGATCAAATCCCATTTTTTCCATCAAAGCTCTTAAGAAATTCCATTCCACCCTATCATAAGCTTTACTCATGTCCGTTTTTATTGCCATAAATTTTTTCCGGTTGGCCTGATTAGAACGGAGGGCATGAAAGTTTTCTTGAGCAATGAGGATATTATCTGTGATTAATCTTCCTGACACAAAGGCAGATTGGGTCTCGGATATAAGTTCCAACAAAAACTTCTTAAGACGTAAGCTCAGAATTTTTGAGATGACCTTATAGCTCACTTTACACAAGCTAATAGGGCGAAATTTTGACATTTCACGAGGTCGTTCTCCTTTCAGGATTAAACATATATTTGTTTCATTTAGCTTGCCATCAAAAATTCCAGAGCTAAAAAAGTTCTTCACCATCTTAGTGAGATCGCCTTTTATGGTTTCCCAAAATTTTTGGAAAAATAAAGCAGTCATCCCATCTGGTCCTGGAGCCTTTCCCGGATTCAGGGAAACAAAGCTCGTTTGACCTCCTCTTCTGAGATATCTTTCGTGAGATGCTCGTTCATAGCAGGTGTGACCAGAGTTGGTACGTCCTTAATGGCCAAAGTAGGGTCGCTCGCATTCGAGGATGAAAAGAGATTGTCAAAATACTCCACCGCTACTTTTTCTATTCCTTCTTCTGTATCAACCCAGACTCCAAGTTGATTAAGGATACCAGTGATCTTGTTCCTTGCCCTCCTTTTTTTTGATGAAGCGTGGAAGAATTTTGTATTTTTATCTCCTTCTGCAAGCCAAAGTTCTCTGCTTTTTTGGTACCAATATGCCTCTTCTTCCCTATAAGCTTCAAAGAGCCGCCATTTTAGGTTGAGGAGAGTTTCCGACAATGCTTGATCATCTCCATAGGTCTCATCAATCTTTTCTTGAAGTTCCTTAATAAGCTTTTTGGAGTTTGTTTGATTATTTTTCTTCCAAATGGAGATTGCTCTTTTACAGTTTTGGATTTTTTTTCAAGATGGATCGTTCGACAGAATTGTCGTCCCCTCCCCATCCATCTATCACCGCCTCTTTGAGGCCTGGCTTGTCTATCCAATGCTTGTCAAACATAAACCTTCTCAAAAACTTTTTTGGACGTGTAAGAATAGATGCAAGGAGGGGACGATGGTCCGACCCCCATATCTTCATATACTCCACATTAGTGTGGGAAAATAAATAGTGTCACTCTTCATTTCCCAAGGCTCTATCTAAGCGACACCGAATCTTACCATTTAACCGCTGACCAATCCATGAAAATTGGTTTCCTTGGTAAGGGAAATCAATGAGACCACATGAATCAATCATTGCACGGAAAGGTAGAAACGAGGCTTCTGATCTTTTTTTTCCTCCTCTTTTTTCGTGATTCCCTGTTATTTCGTTGAAATCCCCAATAATAAACCAAGGCTCGGATCTTGAAACTCCAATACGCATTAGTCTTTCCCACACATAATCGCGATTTGCAGGGACAGGGTCGCCATAAATAAATGACATATAGACCCGATTTCCATTAATGATAGTTTCAATGTCGATTAACCGATCATCTAATAACAAAAACTTTACTGGAAAATCATTCGAATACAATAAAGCTAAACCGTCGCTAGTGCCTTCAGGATTGACGGTTTAAAGGTTATCAAAACCTAAATCCGCTTGAACGTCTTGCAGATAATACTTGTCATTTTTTGTTTCCGACAGAAATAAGAAACCTGGTGAGTATATCCGACACATCTCACGCAGTCGACGACGAGTCAATTTGGCTCCTGCCCCTTGGCAATTCCATGCTATTATCCTCATTTATTAGTTCCGGAGGGAGAATAAGACCCCACCGTACTAACTTTAAAACGATTGATTGTGAGCTCTAGCAATGGCACCCTGAGACCGGGACATAATAAGTAACATTGCAAGAATAAGCATTCCTTAAAGGAAGATTTTATAGATGATCTCTCATTTAGTGAGGAAGTTATTACAAATTGGCAAATGCTATTGGGCTTTGGACACGTCCTCTTTACTAAACCAACATTATCCCACTCCAAATAATTTGCAGTAGAGGCCCACCAAAAGGAATTAGTTCGAAATTTTCAGAGACAATCTGGCACGGAACCATGTCGTCGAAGCTTTTGTTCTCTAACTAATGTAGAGAAATCCAGTGATGTGAGCATCAGTATGTTAATCGGTTTTCTCCATGAGGGTGTGTCTAAGGTTGGAGCCCTTGGATTCACCAACTAGCTCCAGATGTTTGACCGATGAGAAGGGTGAGATCGAATCAGCCGAGTGAACACGAGTTTTATCACCGACCCCATATCTTGCTTTGTTAAAAGGCTTTACATTCGATATGGTTGTTCCACCGGTGAAGAGCTCACCAGATCTAGATTTAGCTTCAAAATAGGCATGAACCAGCGGTTGGAACGAGGTCTATGACATCCCTTAAAACCAAATGAGACATAAATTGAGAAGGATCTGGCCGGTGACAAAGCAGGGTGAAGGGTATGCCACAGCTCATTCTTCAAGTAAGGAGGTCTCCGTTCCAATGATAGGGACCAGAGGTAGATAGGTGGAAATGGTTCCCAATTGAGAGTTTTCAGAAGCTCCTTCACAATTGTGAGGAAGTCTTTCGATCTGAGACCGAAGAGGACAAGAGTATCAGCACCCAGTTGGAGAGGGAGTGGTCTCACGAGGAATNCTCCTTCACAACTGTGAGAAAGTTTTTCGATCTGAGACCAAAGAGGACAAGAGTGTCAGCACCCAGTTGGAGAGGGAATGGTCTCACGAGGAATGCCGAGCTTGCCTTGGGTAACCGGCAGAAGGATAGAGCAGAGTAAGGAAAGATCTCACCAGAAATCATGGTGGAAACAAAGTGGAAATAAGAGGAGCCTAGGAGATTCGAGCAGTCCTTATCACTAACCATGTCTTGTTCTTTCCATGAACAGAGAGGTGAGATTGTCTTTGAGCCTAAGGCCAATAAGTAAAGAAAATGACTTAGCATTTAGCTAGAGAAAACATCTGTAGGGCTTAGCATAATGCTAGAGTGATTCTTCTGCTTCATAAGAGTTGAGAGGAGAGAGAAGCGGCTCTGAAAAAAGCTGTATTTGGAGAAGGATAAGGGAAATAAAATGTAGTCTTGTAGATCTAGGCCGAATTAGCAAAGATCCAGGGAAAAGCATATAACAGAAGAGGAGAGGAGGGCGAGAGGAGCTCAGATCTGTTGTTGGAGATCTAAAACATCACTCCGTCTCCGTCCGTACAGAACACCGCAAGCGGCCATTCCTTTCTTTTTTTTTTTTTTTTTGTCAAACATACACTCCATTAACTTAAGTTACAAGGTTCTTGGTACTCCACTCTAAGAGAAGTATAATGCACCCAACTAACTTATACAGGAGGAAAGATAGACACAGTGTGTTGCTTAAACACAAGCACAACACTCGGAACAAGCTACAACAAATGGTAAAACAAGCTTGCGAGCAACTACAGTAGAAAGAACACAAGATACAATAAGTACTGAAACTAAGATAAAGAGGTCTATAGACCCTATAGATAGTGAGAACCACCAAGAAGATAGGCCACATGAAGTGACAGTAAGCTGCCCAAGACCAATTCATTGGCCAAAAAACGACGATTTGCCACAGTGGAATGCTGAGATTCCGACGGGTTTTTGTAAACCTAGCTCGCACTAAAGATGGTAAGTCTTCAGCTCCCTGGACAGGGAGAGTAGGTTGGGAACAAGTTCCCAGAAGTCGAGTGACGGAGAAAATATCTGAGATAATACCATCTTGCCACATCACTTTGAAAGAGCTTAACCAAATGAATAGCAGAGAGAGTGAAACAAGATGGATTTGAGTAGTCAAGGGAGTGAAACCGAGGGAGCACCATGAGAGCCAACACCAACAAGTTAAATTTACAGAGGATCTCTCCTTTTAGGAGGAAGTTCTTCTGAGGAATCTCTCATTGAATGAGGATATTGAGCTTTTCTCAATAGAACAGACAACATTTGTATCTTTCAGGTTTAATAGCCATATACGTACCCTCACAGGTGGGTTCATGGAGATTTTCCTACAGAGATGGGCACACGTTCTTTCATTGGAGAGATATGAGAAGGAGGGGCTCTCCTCAAGGGAGGAGTTAGACAACACGAACATCAAAGGGTGGCCCTCGTTAACGCAACACAATGGTGATGATGGTTCCTCCAAAAAAAGATTGTGGTTCTGTGTCATTGGTGTCACCAGAGAATCCCTGCCAATGTCTATAGGGTCTCGGCTTACATATGTAATCCGCTGTAAAAAGGTAGCAAGCGAATTACATGGTAAAACCGGAATTGTAGTAATGAGACTATACCAGAAGACGAAACAAACAAGCCATATCCTCAGGGAAAGGGAGGAACCTAGAAAAAACACTTCCAGTCGACGGCATGTACAGAGGGTTCTGTCCCTTGAGATGATTGAAGCCTTCCAATCATGGTATGGTATCTGGCGGATCTGCACCCTCCATCATACCGTTGTTCATCTCCACAGATACTCTCGATAACGTCTCCTTTTGATGTAGTTTCACACCCTCACCCCCTATGGAAGTGGATCCTTGTCTGGACTTTCTCGGCTTCAAAGGCACTGGAGTTGTACTTTGACCCTTAGTTGAGAATCGAAGGTTTAACAGCTTTTTTGAGGCGGCCATTCCTTTCTCTATAATGAAAGTTATGATTCCTTTAGAACCTGCTTTGTTTTCTATTGTTAAAAGGCATAATAAGTCAATTAGTTGAACTTGAGTAAATAGGGATGCATCGACACCAGTATAAGAAAGTAAATACATCAAAGTAAATGATAAGTGTGAAAGAAATAAGATTAGTAAGGTTTACTTATAGATCTCTTCCTCTACTCATCTAAAATAATCCAAATGTAAATCCTTGAATTTAATTTAAGAATCCGGAAATCCACTTCTTTTGTAGGGGCTAATGATTTACACTGCCAATTGGATTCTTTTTACCCTCCTCCGTGAACACATTGCACATGCCATTGCTCTCAAAGTTAAGTTTGTGACTAAGCTAAGGGGAAGACGTCTTAAAGACAAGATATCCGTAAACAATTTATTAAGCATCATGATTGATGGTTATTCTAGGTTACCATGAATGTGGCAAGCCAAAAGATCAATTTCATTACCAAGTGGAGGCTAAACTAGTTCACATAATAATTCTTTAGACATGGGAATGGTTTGTACCTTCTTAAGACGATGCTTAGTCATAGCAAGCATGATGTCATATCATCGTAGATTGATTATATAGCGACGTGATTAGTGACTTTTCAGATCCAATACTGCTCAAAAAAGTATGAATTTCTCCCATTATTAATGACTTTGCTATTCTTCGCAATGATCATCTGACTCGCAACATATGCAACAAATGCCATAAACGTTCTGAAGAAAAAGTAGTTTACAAATAGCTGGAGATTTTTGGCTCTCTGAATTGGCTAGGTTGACGGCGTGGCATATATGTATACTTTACACTTAACAACACTGTTCAGAGAAAAAAGCATTATGGGAATAGTGAAAAATGAGAAAAAAAATAAAAGTAGAAATCACTATGGGAATAGTGAAAATGGCTAGCGTCTATAAGCTATATTCTAAAATGAATACAAATGCAAGTCTTCTTTTTACCATAAGAGGATTCTACAGGATAGTGAGAGTGAGAGAATCATTACAAAATCATACCTTTAGAACAGTATCGTCTCCAGGTCGACTAATACCTTGTACCGTTCACTGAGGAGTCCTCATTCCACATTGCTCTAACTGATTCCATAACCAAATATCAATAAAAGGATACGATTTTTATCTGATTCTCAGAGACGAACCTATGTGATTCTCAGACTTGTACTCGGCCCACTGGGCTTTTCTAGATATGGCTCAAATACGTTTTTCACGTGTCTAGCTTTCTTGAAGACTCTGGTGTTGCCATACGATATTCGATATTTATGTCACTAGTAGTATAACATGTCAAGTCAAGTCTACCTTTCTCATCAAGCAAGAAAGACTTCTCATATGCTTTGTTGATCAAGTAAAGTTAACTTTATTTTAAAGAAACGGTGTACAAAAAAAGAATAAAGAATACTAGCTACTACACTGTAACTGTTTCAATATAGACAAGTAACATTAGAAAAATGCAAAGGGAAACGCATTGGTTGCGTAAGGAATTTTAGAATGTATTACAAACAAAGAAATGTTCGCATTCTTAATTCACATATATATATATATATATATATATATATATATAAAGACGTACCAAGACTCTCAAATCATCTATATATATCCATCATAAATTTCATATCCTCCGTGTTCCGTTCAGCCATGAATTGTGAGTCAAAGCAGCAATCTGTTCATCCTCTTCTCTTATGCCCTTATGCAAACTTTAAAAACAAGGAAGACGACTTTCGCTGGATACATTTCAGAGAGTCACCAACTCTTCCCAATGCCGACAAGTCTACATTATCATCTTTATCACACATCCGTCCCTTAGATTTGTGCAACAGCAAAGACGGTACATATGACGAGTTCTTATGCCAGATTTGTGAGAAACCCTTGGTCGGTACTTTATTTTGTTCCTGCAAAGAATGTCTTAGCGAATTTCCAATTGCTTTTACCTACTACCACAAAGAGTGTATGGAGCCGATACAAAATCACCCGCATCATCCAAAACATTCTCTCCGACTTCAAGCTAATTATTCGAGTAAGATATGCTTATGTTGTTCAGATGATTTTTATTGGGTTTACCATTGCTCTCTATGCGATTTTACTATCTGTCCATATTGTGCTAGAAAGCCACCACTCCTTGCAATAGACCGTCCAAAAAGGCATGAGCATACCCTCTTTTGTTTTCCTCGAACAAGCTCATTGATTTGTGACATTTGTGGGTTGAGTAATACTAGGTCTATGATGTATTCATGTCGTCAATGTGATTTTGTAGCCCATAAAACTTGTGCTTACTTGCCATCCATCATAAGAATATCACGTCATGAACACCGCCTCTCTTTCACTTCTTCACTAACTCCTGANGCGAATTTCCAATTGCTTTAACCTACTACCACAAAGAGTGTATGGAGCCGATACAAAATCACCCGCATCATCCAAAACATTCTCTCCGACTTCAAGCTAATTATTCGAGTAAGATATGCTTATGTTGTTCAGATGATTTTTATTGGGTTTACCATTGCTCTCTATGCGATTTTACTATCTGTCCATATTGTGCTAGAAAGCCACCACTCCTTGCAATAGACCGTCCAAAAAGGCATGAGCATACCCTCTTTTGTTTTCCTCGAACAAGCTCATTGATTTGTGACATTTGTGGGTTGAGTAATACTAGGTCTATGATGTATTCATGTCGTCAATGTGATTTTGTAGCCCATAAAACTTGTGCTTACTTGCCATCCATCATAAGAATATCACGTCATGAACACCGCCTCTCTTTCACTTCTTCACTAACTCCTGAAAAATGGTTGTGTGGAGTGTGTCGTGGGAAGATAGACACAAATTATGGAAGATATTATTGCGTCAAGGGTTGCATTTATGGTGTTCATTCTAAATGTGCAACCAGAAAAGATGTATGGGATGGAAAAGAACTTGATGGACAACAAGAAGATCCATATGAAGATATTATTAAGTCGTTCGATGAGATAAGTGATGGAATCATACGACATTTCAGTCATCAAAATCATCATATGAGACTCGACGATGAGACCAATAGAAAATTTGACGAGAACAAACGTTGTCAAGCATGCACACTTGCTATCTGTGATGAAATTATTTACAGCTGCATGCAATGTGATTTTATCCTCCATCAAGAATGTGCCCATCTTTCTCGTAAGAAACAACATGCGACGCATCCTCATCCCCTTAGGCTACAAGTGGATGATATAGAGGATTCACTCATATGTGAAGCTTGTAAGCGTGAAAGCAATGGGTTCGCATACTTGTGTTGTGAGGAGAGATGCGATTTCATATTAGACGTACGTTGTGCTTCTTTATCCGAGACATGTGATCGTCGATGTCATCCACATCCCTTGTTTCTTACATCTGACCCTCAAACTTCACAAAGTTGTTCGATTTGCAATAAACTTAGACGCCATCGTCTAAACTGTGGAGAATGTGGTTTTGTCATGTGTTTTAAATGTGCAACATTACCTAATAAGCTAAGGTACAAGCATGATGAACATTTTCTCATTTTTTCTTATGATAAGAAAGTAAAGGGTCAGTATTTGTGTGATGCTTGTGAAAAAGAAGCTGATCCGAATAAAGGGATTTATATGTGCAAGAATTGCAATGTCATACTGCATATTAAATGCTTACTTGGAGATAAGGTCATGTATATGATGCCTGGTAAAAGAATCATCTTTCGTCAATTAAAGATTGATATTCTTCTCAATAATCGTCTTACTCGCGACATATGCAGCCAATGCAATAAACGTTGTAAAAATAAAGTCGTCTACAAAATATTTGATAGAGAAATATTATGCTCTTTTTGCTGTGTGTTAAATCGTAAACCTTAATGTGATAGTATTATATTGTTCTTTATCCACTTTTCTCTTCATAACGAATGTATTATTTGGTCATAAATTTAAGTGTACACGACCTTTTTCCAAAACCATTCAAAGATAATTGAACTATCGCATAATCATATCTCCTATTGGACAAAATCTTACATCATGTTTGGTGCATGCCCTATTTACTCAGAACAGATACTTATCCAAGAGATACAACACAGAGAGCTCTTTGTTTACCAATTGTGGCATAAACTGGTAAACAAAGAAAAATAATGTGGACAACAACAAAAAGAAGTCAATACCGTTACTGTGCTCCCTTGAGTGATGATGCCACTACTTGCTTAAGTAGTTTAACCTTGTTGAAATCTGCAGGACAATAGCTTTTCTCTACTTCCCAAGCGAGCTGTGACATTCCATTAAAGGATGATTTTGCTCCCTTTTCATCTGTTACTTCCATCGGAAATGGAATCCTCACATCATATACACCTCGTGGAGACCATACTCGGAGGTCGAATCCAAGCCTATCCATCCATATCATCTTTGTTTCTGAAACCTGGTGTGAATAAGAAAAATGAATGATAATCCTGAACAAACAAGTGAAACTAGTAGCTTTGCTCCTGAGATTAAACATTCTTTAGAGTATTTGCATAGCATGCTGAATATACTAAGTTACTAACCACAAAGTCCAGATCCACGTATACGTTGCAGAAACGAAAAATGTCTTCCATGTTGTTAGTGTTGATCTGGTTGACAATGTCTTCTGCAACATCTCGAAGAGGATCAGGACTTGCATTTTTATAATCTGATGACGCCACCCAGATTCCATCCTGTAAAAGGATTCAAAACGTTGTTATCAGAGTATTCAGGAAATGCACGTGTTCTTTGTTACGATATAAAGAGAGAATTAATTGTCAAAAGAAACTGGAAGAGCTTGCGATTTCTACCTCCATAAAATCTTCCATTTGGAGTACACGGTCAACTGCAACAACATATAAACTATCCTCCTCAACTTCTTCCCCAAATTTTTTCCTCCATGTGGCACTAAGACGCTACATCAAACATTGTGAAGACTTCGATTCAATTCAAGTAAAAGCACATGAAGAGAGCAATAAACCTACCATCGTGCAATCAGTGTTATGAGAAATAGCCAAACTGGTTTCCACATACATCTCCAAGAGGCTACGGAAAAGTCGAAAACCAACACCACTATCCAAAACTACACACTCAATAGCTCCTTAAAATACCAATAGAAAGCACTATGGAAATAGTGAATATGGCTAACGTCAAAGCTATAATCTAAAATGAATATAAATGATGCAAGTCTTCTTTTTTACCCTAAGAGACATTAACAGATCAATCAAGAAACCTTATCGTCCAAACAAAGTATCATAAA
The DNA here is from genome assembly GCF_000633955.1 of Camelina sativa. Classification (NCBI taxonomy): domain Eukaryota; kingdom Viridiplantae; phylum Streptophyta; class Magnoliopsida; order Brassicales; family Brassicaceae; genus Camelina; species Camelina sativa. The sequence continues at coordinate 12,101,610 of NC_025699.1, read as the reverse complement.
CAATGCACAGTTAGATAAAATACTCCAAGACTAATGATGTGTTCTTTGGAATGAGAGAGATTTTAGTAAAAAAGCTCATACCTTTAGAACAGTATCGTCTCCAGGTCGACTAATACTACCTTGTATCGTACACTGAGGAGTCCTCAACCCACATTGCTCTAACTGATTCCATAAACAAGAATCAAAAAAGGATACGATCAGAAGAAACAATAACCAAATACTTATAAAAGGAGTAAACTTTGCAACTTTACAAAGAAGGAATTGAGCAAAAAAAAGAGGAGGACGGACCTGAACATGAAGAGAAGACCTCTTGTCAGGAGAGAAAGTGCGGTTGAGGCAAAGAACAGGAGTGCCATCTTGGTCAACGGCGAAGCGAACTCCAACGCCGAGAGGCCAGCCGTCGTGGGTCAAAGTGGATAGAGTTCCGACTGATGAAAGCTCCATGATACTCCTCGATACCTCCGCCGGAAAGGGCTTGTGAGTCGTCGAAGCGGAGGTCGCCGTCAACGGAGTAGCGGAAGCCGTTGAAACAGAGCATCGGAGCGAAATTGGACGAAATGGGTCTCGTTTTAGAGAGATGAATTCGCGTCTCTCGGTGGGTTTGGCGAAATTAGGAGATGGGAGAAGAGTGAGAGCGAAGGATTGGGTTTGGAGTTGCATTTTTTGGTTTGCTCTGAGAGAGAGAGAGAGAGATAGAGAAAAGGACTCTGCCTTTGTATTTGACGAAATCAAGATAAACAAAAAAAACTTCGAATAGAACAAACCGGAGAGTCGTAACCGATGTAAACCGAAACAAAATTTTCCCGGTTATTGTGTTTTATAATGTGGACTTCATCTTCACTACACAATCATTTTTTTTTCCTACATAAAATCCAAAAAATCGCTCAGAAAATGTAGCTTGAAATTAGGATTTCGTTCATTATTTTATTTGTTGGAGTTATTATTAGTCATTTTCTGTTTGCTACTTTGCTTATATTTGTTTCCAAAAATCATATACAACAATAGTATATCGTAGATGTATTGACGTCTGCATTGGGTAAAAGAGAATTGAAGAAGAGAGTTACACCAAAAAGTTATGAAGTGGTGTAGTAGTTGCACACTGTGTTACGCTACAATTCAACAATCAATCAAGTGTTCATTGTGACCACCTCACAAACTTAAAAGACAAGGAATAAAAAAGAAAGAAAACACAGAAGAGTCATCAGTCATGCATGAATAATAATCATTGTCATTGATCAACTGATCAGCATGTGTTTTTCCTGATGTTCCACCAAATTTTTCTGTGTGTAAACCGGCTTTTTATAATTATGGAGACATGACTAGTGGTTACTATTCGCCTGAACAGTGAACACGGTTCTGAATATAATCAGTTTAGGTCGGTTCGAGATCTAATTTTGTTTTCAACTACTTTTATATATTCCTTCCGTTTCAAAATATAGGATGTTTTGGAGAAGTTTTTTGTTTCATAATATAGGATGTCTTCAAATTTCAATGCAACTTTTAGATTACTTTAGTATTTTATATTATGCAGTATTGTTTTTGATTGGTTGAATTTGTTAAAAGTAAAACTTCTTAATCTGCGTGCTTTACTTAAAACATCCTATATTTTGAAACGGAGGGAGTATTAGTTTAACAACC
>NC_025699.1:12071074-12099632 GCF_000633955.1 Camelina sativa | reverse complement strand
AAAAAAAAAAAAAAAAAAACACAATTATAATGTTTAGTTATGCAAGCATATCTCATCGGGATGATGGCTTGGTTGATTTGTTTTCTTACTCTACTAAAGAAGTCTATGGTTTTGGCATGTCTGATAGAAAATAAAATAGGTTATTGACCTTTTTTGCCGAGAGGTAAACACTTCAGTATATAGTTTTTCTATGTTGGTGCATGTATTCATTATTTTCTCCCACCTATGAATCATTGATTCTTTCCGAGATTCGGACTTAGTTTTGAAGGAGCTCTTGATGGTCAAAGTCACAAAGATATCCAAGTTACAGATGCTGATTTAATTAGAGATTTTGGGAAGGTTGACTTACACCTTTTCTTACATGCTTATGGTATTTGTTTGTTTTTTTTTTCTTCTCGTATTGTTTTTTTTTAACTACACAATACCTAATATATATATTCTTCTAGTAATAAATAGTACTAGATTTTAACCCGCGGTACACCGCGGGCATATAATTTTTATTATAATTTATATTTTATGTTGTATTTATTTGTTAAATACTAGATATTTTGTAATAGAGTAATACTCCTTCCGTTTCAAAATATAGGATGTTTTGGAGAAGTTTTTTGTTTCATAATATAGGATGTCTTCAAATTTCAATGCAACTTTTAGATTACTTTAGTATTTTATATTATGCAGTATTGTTTTTGATTGGTTGAATTTGTTAAAAGTAAAACTTCTTAATCTGCGTGCTTTACTTAAAACATCCTATATTTTGAAACGGAGGGAGTATTAGTTTAACAACCATTCGAGTTTAGACTAACCAAAACTGAAAATAATCGAATGGTTGGTCAGCTCAATTCAAATCCCAAATATCCAAATCCTAACCTGAAGTAACACCCGCGTGTCTAAATGATGATGGGGTACATTGTGATTAACAAAAGTTGAGCATGAAACTTGTACGTGGCCTCTAACGAAAGCTATATGCATCATTACAGTTACTTTTGACTCAAAGTTTAGAGTAATATTGTAATTACTCTATTAGTCTCATGTCAAACAAATGATATGTTTAAAATGTGTTTCAAACCTATCTGTAATCCATTGCTTTATCATTTGCTTATAATTTAATTGTGAAATAACTACTCTTATCTTACATAAAAGGAATTTTAGTATATTCTTACTTTATCATCGATGATATAGAAAGTATATTATGTATCGTTACCGACTCCCTCTTTTTAATACGACTAGTGATGAGTCCGTGATTTAAAGATTTTTTTTTTTCCATCAACCACATAGTTGGTAACATAACCCTAAAAATGATTTACGAAATTAATTAACAAAAATGTAAAACCAATTGAAAGAGCTAAACAATTTCTGACTTCGAAGTTACATACTCTCTCCGGTTTTGTTTACTCGACGTTTTAGAGATTTTTGCGTGGATTAAGAAAGTTAGTATATTGACAACTTTAACCTCACAAATAACACAAATTTACCATATTATTTTTCATACATAATTATTTTTCTTTTTACAATCTAAATCTAAAAATAATGAATACGAAAAAAAGATGGATAAGTAAATTAATACCTTCGACTTCGTCGGCCTGATTACGACGGTGAAGGAATCGATCGGAACGGAAGCTGTGTACTCCACCAACGGCGGACTCGATCGGAGCGGCTGATGTGTACTCCACCGACGGCGGACCCTATCGGAGCGGCTGCTGTGTACTCGACGGCGGACCCGATCGGAGTGACTGCTGTGTAGTCCACCGACGGCGACTGTGTAGTCCACCAACCATTTACAGTTCTTCTTCTTCTCCATCTTCCCCTGTTTCTTATTCTACTACTACTTCCTCTTCTTTTGAATCTATGGAGTAACAAGCCAAGATGGTAAGTATTCTTCTCTTTCTAATGATAAACCACACAATCCTAAAAGCAATGCTTCAAACTGACGCAGCTCTATCTAAGTCACTAGGTTTGTAAAATTAGTTAATTGGTTTTCTCATATTTGATTTGGGTTTTTTCTTAAATGGCATTTGTCTCACAAATAACATTTTTTCTCTGTTCTTATGGTCATGCTTTTGTGACCCAATGTGGAGCTTTGTATTTAAGCTAGTGCGTATATCACTTTTATGTTAGTGACATGTTATGTGATTATCTGAAAAACATTTTTGCTTGGTTGATTCCCAAAGGCCAAAGCTTCTGTAAATCTCCTCCATAGCAGTGATGGATTTGTCTTTCTTTTCTCCTTATTTCAAAAGATCATAAAACGCTTCTCAAGATGGTTGTTTGTTTTGTTCTGATAGCTTTTGTTGTTTAAGGAGATAGTGATGAATTCATGATAGCTCGATCATATTCAGATTTCTATTCATCTATAGATTTATATTTTTGTTTGATACATCGTGATGGGTCAAGTCACTCTAGTAATAGTAGAAATTTTTTATTACTCCATGGATAATTGGAGGACATAGAAGAAATTGAACATCAATGAAATCATCTTATAATAGATCTCAAATCTAAAAAGCTTTTGGGCAATTAATCTTCAGAATATACAATATCATATCTGGAATAAGTTCTCCGTCGCCGTAATAGCGTTTGTTGAGATCAAAATCATGCACCACATTGGGATTGACATGAGCAATCTCTTCGCCTAAATGAAGCTCTTCTTCTTCTTGCTCCAAAGGGACTTTGTTGAGATCAAAATCATTCACCAGGATGGGATCGACATCAGCATTCTCTTCGTTCAAGTCAAGTTCTTCTTTGAAAGGGTTTCTGTTGAGATCAAAACCATGAACCATTACACCAACATCATGATTTTCTTCCACCTTCAAAAAATTATTGAATGAATTTGCCATTTTTCTCTAGATGTTTGACAGAGAAGAAAAGTGAGTATGTTTATAAGTAGAACAAAGTGACTCATCGTATAATGTTTACAAGTTGAAAATAAAGTAACTCCTCGTATTATCCAACATGACCAAATTACGTGATTTTTCAATTAATTATAAATTGTGTTAGTTTTGAATAAGGTTAGTTTTGAATAAGGCTATTTTGGGAATTTTATTGTAAATGTTATCTTGAAATGTGGGAACGACAACTAATCTAAAACAGAAAAATTACTCTAAAACGTCAAGTAAACTAAACCAGAAGGAGTAAATGATTTAACAGCTTAACCCATTGGCAGTCACAATTAATTTAGCTAAAATAAAATTTTGACTCTCATCTCTTCTTAATCCAATGACAGTCAAAACTAATAGAACACAAAGAGTCACAAAATGTTTTTAAAAAGAAAAAAAAAATATGAATGTCGTCTTAATTTGACTGGTTTAGTGAGACCACCGGTTAAAGTGTATACCAAGATTGAAGGCAGAAGTGTCGGTGGCTGTGTTAATGCGTAAAAGACTTCAACTTCAGCAATCAACACTGACAATAACACTCCCTCGAAACAAAAAAAGGAGTGATCTTTTTCGACAAACATTTATTGAAAAAGAAAAAAAGAAAATCCAAAAGAGAAACTGAGATTTCATATTTGAGGAAGATAGATTGTCTCTATCTGCCCCACGACACAACACAACACAACACAACACCTCTCTTTGTTGGAGTCTCTTTTTCTTCTCTTCCTCTCCTCTCTCTCTCTATATTTTAACTCATCTACTTACTAGTCAGAATCCTCTGTTTTTGTAAGAGAGAGAAGGGGTAACAAATATGGGTTTTGATTTGAGGCAAGTAGTTGCTGGTATTCTCACCATTACCATGTTTGTGATGCTTGGACAGATGCTTCATCGAGATTACTTTGATTCTCTTCAGGTTATTAAACTTCTTTGCCGACAGTTTCTTTTTAAGGCTTTTGTTCTACTCATTTCAGCTGAGTTCAAGTGTGTTCTGTTTGATTGCTCTTCTTCATTGTTTGTGTTGATGCTTCTCTTACATGCGTTTTAAAAGCAGATCTAATACAATTAGTTCAAGTGAAATTTTTTTGCTTGATTTATGCATCAAAACCAAAACTTTCCATTTTTAGATCGAATGTTAGATTGCATTTTGATCATAAGATACCTAAATTAGAGAGTCAACAGTTTTTTTCCAGCGGGTCATTAGGACATGATTGATTTCATCTCTTTTGGTGTAAACTAATAGTGAAAAAGGTTCAACCTTTTCTTTTCTTCTGTTGCTTCTTAACTCAAAATCCCTTCTTTTTTTTTTTTTTTTTTTGTTTACAGGAGAAAGCTCAGGGAGATGCACAAGATATTGAATTTGAAGGATCTAAAGTCGCTGTGAGAGATGGTCTTGTCGGAACCGTTGAAGGCAATAGTAATGGACCTTGGATGGAGGATAACACTGATCTTAATCCTTGTTGGCCAACATTACTATCCGGTTTGTGTCTTTTGCAGTTTCTTATTTTTTGTTTTGCATTATTGATTCTGGACTATATTGACAAATTAAAGGACTTGATTGTTGCAGATGAAGCTGTATCATCGAAAGGGTATGTTACATTCTCACTAACCAACGGTCCTGAGTACCATATCTCTCAGGTATATCAAAACTCTGGTCTTCTTTATTAATTTCCAATCTTTAAACATGTTTTTTGTCTTCTTCCTGTCATTGTTTGTTGTGGTTAAAATTGTTCTCTTGTTTAGATCACTGATGCTGTAATGGTGGCAAAGCATCTTGGAGCAACTCTAGTACTTCCTGATATAAGAGGAAGCAAACCTGGTGATGAAAGGTTAGTGTTGTTTAGTTGTATGTGCATGACATTTTTGGTTTACTGATTTGTTTCTTAGATCTCTAAACTATTTTACTGCTTTATCAGGAGTTTTGAAGATATCTATGATGCGGATAAGCTAATTAAAAGCTTGGAAAATGTCGTTAAAGTTGTGAAACAATTGCCTGAAGAAGTTTCTCTAAGGAACATGGCCATTGTGAAGGTCCCTACCAGAGTTACAGAAGATTACGTTAAGGAGAACATTGTTCCCATCTTCAAATCCAAAGGAAACATTCGAGTTGCATCATACTTCCCTTCTGTAAACTTGAGGAAATCCTCACAAGATGGCGAAACTGATCCTGTGGCGTGTTTAGCAATGTTTGGGTCATTGGAGCTGCAACCTGAAGTGAATGCAGTGGCTGAATCAATGGTTGAGCGGTTGAGGACTCATAGCCGGAAATCAGGTGGTCGATTCATAGCGGTAGACCTTAGAATCGACGTACTTGAGAAGAAAAATTGTCATACAACTGGTGTTGGAGGGTCCAAGACATGTTACAACGCGCAAGAGATTGCTTTGTTCTTGAGGAAGCTTGGATTTGCCAGCGACACAACTATCTATCTGACTCAGCCAAGATGGGACAGTAGCCTCAATATCCTTAAGGATATCTTCCCGAAAACGTTCACAAAGGTAAGTAGATTTCCACATTCTTTAGTCCAAGAAAGTGTTTTACGTACCCTATTGTTAATCTTGATTTTGTCACTTAACTAATGGCAGGAGGCAATAATGCCGGCAAGTAAGAGATCAAAGTACCTTGAATCAGAGAGTTCTGAGTATGAAAATGCTATCGACTTCTACATAAGCTCAAGAAGTGATGTCTTTATTCCAGCCATATCCGGTCTGTTTTATGCAAACACAGTAGGCAAAAGGATAGCTTTAGGTAAGACTCAAGTGCTAGTTCCTGCAGAAATCTCAGAGACATCTGGCCTTGCTACAGATTTCATCTCTCCGTATATCTCAAAGAAGAACCACTTGGCTTATTCATGCTTTTGCTGACCTTCTCGCATTTCTATAGTAATCTTCACGCATACTTCCTCGGAAGGCCTTCTCAGTTTTCATCAAGTGTAAGCCATTTAATTATTTTCTTGTTTTTTATTTTGTAAGTTTGTTTCAATATAAGTTGGTTTTTTTTCTTTGCATTCTTTGAATTTTGCTTTATAGTACGAAACACATAAATTGTTTGTAAGATTGATTTAGTATTGAGGGTTTCTAGTGAAGGAAGAAGAAACATGTGAACTAAGACAAGGATGTGATCTTGCTTTTCTCGAAAACCATGTTCATTTTTCCTCAAATCTAGTGGTAATCACACAGAGAATCCTCCATGTGAAAACAACACTTTTGAAACCAACCAAAGACTGAGCACAAACTCTCTCGTTAGTACAACCACAAATCCAATTCAATTCACAGTTGCATTTTTACATCATACAAAAAGAAGAAATAGGTAAAGGGACAAAAGAATTGAATCATTGCAGTATACATTTGAAAATATTTTTACCATTAAAAAAAAAGAAAGAAAGGTTAGAGGTTTAGGCCATTGTCACAGGTTATATATCTGTTATTGCTTCTGTAGTTGCAGTATTGAGGAAGGTGAATCTAGTTTTGTTGTTTTTACGCACTCCTTGAAGCTTTGTATTTACGGAACGGTTTCTTGAAGTAGACGCTCAACGGAGTCTTGGGCACAGGAATCAATTTCCCAACAATTGCAAGTGGCCAGCTGCAGAGGAAGTAAACAAATTGTTTATTCATAGTTCTGGTAAAAAACAGGAATCCATTTTTCATAAGCACTGAGAACAAGTTTGGAGAAATTACACCAACCTGACCAATCCAATGATAATAGAAGCAAGCCATAACTGCCAACTTAGTCTAACCGTGTGGGCAAACTTTCCGAGGAAAGTAACGATGAGTATCTGCATTTTCGACCAGAAGCATTTACTATCAAAGTCTCAAACGAGAGGAAACACAATTCAAGGTGGCTTTGTGTGGTTGTCATACCTGAAGTATAAAAGTGACTCCAACAATTGCGATGAAGAGAGGGTTCTTAGATACTCCTCGGAAAACATTCATTTCATCTGGTTTCCTTGCATTGAACTCGTTGAATATCTGGAAAGACTTGCAAGATTAAAAACATGCTCCATAGGTTATAAGACGAGAGATGAAAGAAAAGATGATTTGCTTACTTGACACATGACAAAGGCATTGAATATCATAGTGTTCTTTACTTCCAAAGCATGTGCATGGTTGTCGTGGTTCAAGCCAAGAATGCCTAAGCCTGCAAAGTTGAGAACTAGAAGAACAGCCACTTGATAGAACGACTGCAACATCCCCAGGTTTCAATATCAGATACTTGCAAGCTAGAAAACGTATTTGGTAAAAAAAATTAATCAAGAGAAAGTCACCTGAACAAGCAAGTTCCTCCACATGATGTTTGTTATAAGAGGTTCCCTGCAAATCCAAAAAAACAAACCATTACGAACCATACGACTGAAACCACAAATACCTAATTTTGTTTCACTAAAATTCTGTGGACATGATGTTTATACCTTCTTCCAACAGGGGTTCTATGCATAAGATGATCAGTTGGTGGCTCTGTAGCGAGTGCAAGTGCTCCAAGAGTATCCATAATAAGGTTGACCCAAAGTAGCTGTATCAAAGAACACCATTCTCTGTCTTTTTCCATTTTTACCGTGTCTAAAAAGTTCAACCATTCGTAAAGATTAGTTTACCTGGACAGCCTTTAAAGGAACATCACCAGAAGACATTGCTGCTACAACGTTGATTATCAGTGCTGCAACATTCACAGTAAGCTGAAATTGTATGAACTTCTGAATATTTGCATAAACAGAACGACCCCAGCGAACAACCTGAAAGAGTAAACAGAGTTGTGTGAATAGAAAGGCATATAAAGGAATAGCTGTGGAAGGATAAGCTAAAAGATCATATTTCTCTAATTGCTATAGTAGACTAACCTTTACTACTGAAGCAAAATTGTCATCCAAAATAATGATGTCGGAACTCTCTTTCGCAACTTCTGTTCCTGATATACCCATAGAGAGACCTATATCTGCCTATACTCCAAAGCAACAAAACAAGAGTCATATTTGGATATAAAACACAATATCAGCTGTTAAAGAAATTTTTTTATCTTATGAGAAGGAGAGAGGATTACTAACCTCATGGAGTGCAGGAGCATCATTAGTACCATCACCAGTGACAGCAACAACATCTCCATTTTTCCTTAATGCTTGAACAAGTAAAAGCTTGTCATTAGGAGAGGACCTACCCATGACCTGCAATTAAACCTTAAGTTAGTGTCTGAAAAAGCAGCAGCAAGGTCATATTGATCATTGACTGTTTTATTGTCATACCGTTATTTTCTTGGCTACTTGTTCTCTCTCTTTTTCAGATAGCTCACGGAACACTTTTCCTTCGATGATAGTAGGCTCAACAGCGTCTGTATCTGAAGAAAGTATACCACACTCCAAAGCAATTGCTTTTGCTGTTTGAAGATTGTCACCAGTCACCATTCGTACCTTAACACCAGCACTGGTGCAGATTCTCACTGCTTCTCTGACACCAGGACGACAAGGATCCTATATTGCATTGATCAAAATTGAAAAGCATCACATAGTGAACTCATAAAACAAACCAATAGTTACCAAAGAAAGGCTTTCAGAAAACAAACCTTTATTCCAACGATAGCAAGCAAAATCAATTCATCTTCTGGTAAATCCCATTTATCCAAGTCCTCTTGTTCCTTGGGGACTTTGTTCAGCTCTTGTGTTCTGCATGCAATAGCAACACATCGCAAGCTATTTTTCGCCATGCTGTCGATAGCAACCCTGAAAAATTCCTGCAATACAAGTTTCCAGACACGTATGTTTTTGAGATTTTGAGATGAAAGGCATAGTGTAGTCACACATTTGGTCTTCCTAGGCTAACTGCAGTGAGTGTCCAAGTGAAATTTTTAACACCGTTTTTAATTCAAAAAGATTGTAATTTCAAAATCTTTTAGTAACCTCACCTTCTGGCTATCAATGGACTGAAGAGTACCATTTGAGTCCATGTATTGTGTACAGCAAGCCAAAACTATCTCTGCTGCTCCCTTCCAGTGAATGAAAACTTCAGAATCACCCTGCAGTCATTTAGTGACTGAAATCTCAGCAGAACATAGCGGTGAACTGAACCAGGAGCATACTGCAATGCCTCCACAGTAAAAAGAAAAGTTCTGTATTTTGAAAGTTGGAGAAAGGATCAAAGAAATTACTCGAAGCACAGCAACACCTCCACGCTTTTTCTCTGAGTTGAAAGGGAAAGCATGGATGATAGCAGACTCTGACCTGATGGTCTCAAACTTCATCCCCAACTGTACCAATAGATTCTTTTAAGTATGCTGGCCATACAGAGGAAAAATATTCCAAAGATGGACGACAGAGTAAACAAACATGTGATACCTTATACGCCCAAGACAAGATAGCCTTCTCTGTGGGAGATCCAGAAATCTCTACCTCTCCACCATCCTACATAGTGTAAGGAACTCAGAATTTTGCCTCTTTCAATACATAAGAAGATTCAACAATATCAGAGTAGAGAAACCACCTTAGGATGAAAAATATTTCCTGTAGTGTTCTGTGCCACTCCTTCACTTATTAAGTCAACAAGTTTAGGGTGGAGTCCAGAGGGGTTGTCTGCTACATCCATCTTTGATCCTCCAGCATAAGTCTCAACCACAGTCATCTGAAATTTTTTCAAGGAGTAAAGTAAGCTATCTAGAAGAGGTATGATGATTTTCATGTCAATGAAGAAAAGCTCCCCATAACGCTGATACTGAGTTTTACGGAGACTGACCTGATTCAAAGTTAAAGTTCCAGTTTTGTCACTGCAGATTGTTGTTGCTGATCCCATGGTTTCACAAGCTGAAAGCCTCCTAACCTGTTTAGCAATTGAAAACATTGTCAGAAAATAATCGAGAAGAAAGAATTAAAGCTGAGAAACACCAGTCTAGATTCTTACCAGAGCTTTGTCTGCCATCATCTTTCGCATTGAGTAAGCCAAACTGAAAATATAGAGTCAAGAAAAAGTAGATCAACACAATGTTGCTAGTTGTTTTCTGAGTGGGATGATATTAAGTAAGACTTACGTGAGGGTAACTGCTAAGGGAAGTCCCTCAGGCACAGCCACAACCACAATAGTAACCTAAACAAGAGCCAGAATTAATTTATATGTCTATATATCAAATAACATAATCAAAAATTGTGGGATCAACACTTACAGCGATTGTAAATATCTTTACACAATCATCTACAATGTCACTGATACTTGTTGTCCCTTTGATAAACTGAGTCGCTCCATTAGTATCTTGGGTAGTTCCGGTAAAATATCTGTAAAAAAAAACTCACGATCAACATGGTTTGAAGTTGTAAGCCAAGAGATTAATTGACCAAGGGTAAATGAATATTACCTCACAAGAAGAGCCACCAGGACAACAAGAGCCACTGAGAGCCCCACTATGCCGATGAAGGTTGCAAGACCATTTAACCGCACCTGTACAAGATTACGAAAAGGAACTGTTAGGCTTCTTCAGAACATTGTAGAGACCACAAACACAATAAACAAGTGATCAATCAAAGATGATATACCTGCAAGGGGGTTTCTTCACCAGTATCCTCTGAGATACTTGCCATCAACAGTCCCCACTCAGTGTTGATTCCAACACCAGTAACCTGTCAAAAGAATCACAAAGATTAACTATTAGGAAGTGTGAATTAATATGTGAAAACATTAGTAAAAAAAAAAAAAGGAAAAAAGCCTCAAAGATTTACCAGCATGTTACCGACTCCATCAGCAACTTTACAACCAGACATTAGAAAAGGGGATTTTTGATCCTTGTGAACCTGCAACAAAGTTCTGTGTTAGCAAGTAGAAAGAGAAGATAAGCATATAACTGCACAAGCAGAACTATAATGATGAACTCACAATCTTGCTTTCACCGGTCATGCTAGATTCATCAATAGCAAGAGAATGACCACTAATCAGCACTCCATCCGCAGGGACCTATATGAATACAACGATACCATAAGGCCAAATAGTTATTTAATTCTGAAACCACGGATGGAATATAAAAGACAAAGTATATATACATACCTGGTCACCTATTCTAAGAGGTATAACATCTCCGACAACAACGTCATAGATTGAAATCTTCACTGTTCTCCCTCCTCTCATGACCTGTAAGAGTTTTCGTTTTATTAATCATCCGCTCAAAAACATATGATTGCAAAACAAACTAAGATGTTAAAGCAAGCACCTCCAGTTGTATATTTCTTTTTTCATCGTTGAGGTTTTGAAACTGAAGAGATTGGCGATAGTCACTAACAGCTGAAAGAATCAAAAAGATAAAGCGTAAAGAAAGATTCCATCTTAAATGAATGGAATAGATATGTTTACAAGATTTTGTCGCAGAACACGAATACAGAATGTAGGCAGAAGACGAAAGAAGCATGTAATATATATACCTGTAACAACAATGACAAGCAAAACTGCAAAGGCAATGCTTCCACCATCAAGCCAACCTTCTTTCAAACCCTGATGATGAAGTTATAACCAACAGAAAGAAGTAGATAAAATTAGTGCATTCCTGATTTTGAAAAGCAAAGAGATTTACAAAAGGAAAGCATACCTCTGTCTTGATTCCCAATGCCAATGATGTTATAGCCGCAATGATCAAGATGATGAGAGTTAAATCTTGCCATGCTTCCCAGAGGAACATCTTTTGGGAAAACATAAAGCCAAAAAAGTATGAGTTATATCCACATACTGATAAAACTACGTCAAAGAAGTTATAAAAGACTTTTCACTTACAAAAAAGTTTTTGCCCTTCTTCTTTGGGTAGGTGTTAGATCCAAATGCATTCTTCCTATCTACCACCTCTTTCTCATCCTCATTGATTCCTTGCTCCAGATTTGACTTCAACTTCTCTGCAACACCTTTGACCTGAAAGATCATATATATTTTAATAATGTCAGTATCATCAAATCTTCTCGTCTATAGGACAAAGATGATGAGAGTCTTGAATATATCATACCCCTCCATGTTGCTGCAAATTGGTCATGTTCTGGTTCCTGGTCATTGACACAAGCTTTTCGAGATCAATGTCAAAGTTACCAGTTGAAGCTGCTGGTGTTGATGAGCCAAACGCTGATTGATCCCAAAATAACAAAGTAAAGATTAATAATCATAGGAAACCAAAAAACAGAGATATGATTGAATTATGTGAGATCATCATACCAAGTTGTTGTTCCCCAGCCAATTTAAAAAGCAATGCTGCCTGATTCATAAAAGTAATTACAGACGTGAGATCAAGATAAAAAACAAACAAACAAACAAGATTGTATGATAGAAGAATATATATAAATACCCTAATGACTTGAGCATGTGCTCTGATCATCCTCCTTCGATTATCATAATGTTCTTCTTTATTAAGATCCAAAGTGTAACGAAATCGACGTGATGCGTTCAACACAAGAGCCGCTTGCTGCACAATATATCAAATCAAATGTTACAATTCACAAATGTTACAATCAAAGAAAGAAAGAAAGATATGTATACCCTCCAACGACGGAGAGATTCGACGGAAGCGTTCTTGGTGTTATCAATGTCAAAAGGATCATTAGGATCATGTTCGAGCTGTTCATGATCAGAATGATGTTCTTCAGTTTTAGCAGAACCAGCTTCCATATCGTCGTGACGGCCTGACATTGACGTCAGAAGCAATCCATTGCTGGACGACGTGCTCATTCTTCCTTCCTTGTTGGTCTGATCACGTCCCAGACTTCTTCCTTCTTTTCAAAAATAAGGAAGAAAAGAAAAAAAATATAACGGAAAGAGAGAAAGAAAACAAAAAATAGAAACGACCTTCCTGTTGTATGGATTTGGTCGTTATGAAATGGTGTGACGGAGAGAGAAAGGTTTGCCTAACTCGTAAGAGAGAAGAAGAGAAAGGCAACAAAAAATAAAAAGAAAGCAAAAGAAAAAAAAAAACAGAAACAGAGACACTCTCTTCTTTCTCTTACCTCTCTGTCAATCACAGAGAAAAAAAAAAGAAAGAGAAACTAATTTTGAGCTTTTCTAACAAAAAAAAACCCAAAAAAACAAAACAAAACAAAACTAAGAAGAAAGAGAGAGAGTTTCAATGGAATGAGTTCATTACTATTTTTGGTTTGGTTTGGCAAAATTTGTGGAAAGTTTTTTTTTTTTTTTTTTTTTTTATGGGAAAAAGAGAGAGAGAGAGAGAGATCACAATGAAGGAAGAAAGAGATTTTCCCGGGAAAGAAGAACATGGTTGCATCTCTTTGCCATTAAATTTAACATGGTGGCATAATATCTAATCAATCTCTATTTTATATACATTTCTTTTTCAAAACAAAACAAACAATAATTTATTCCTTGTTCTCAGATCTAACTATATTTGTGTTCGTTATTTCTTGCCCAATTCATTGGAAACTATTACAAACACATTAGTCTTTTTATGCCCAAAAAACTAATCTTCGGTAGGATTTACCTCCCTTTAGGCCTTTATCATTTGGTTAATTTCTTTTAAGTTTCAAAACACGAATGTGCAATTTTTCATAAATTTTTTTTAAACATTTATAAATTTCACGTTTTATAAAAAAATGGGATTTGCTACACTTTTATAACTATGATAAACAAAATGACAAAAAACTAGTAAAATTAGGTCTTGATTAAATTAGTATAGTATTCTGACAATCTATTGTTCACCTCGTATCATGTTAAAAATGGTATACTCCCCAATTATCTTCATTCCTTAATAAATTCTTTCTAATCAAGTTTCAAGAAAGATAATGGAAAAAGAATTTGAAAAGAATAAAACAATGTGACAGAGAGAGAGGATATAGTGAAGTTGCTGAGAAAGTTCGTATTAACCTGATGAACGTGTGTACGACAATAAGGTCACTTGTGTTGCACGACATAACCAATCATTGTTTCGATTTTTTATATATTAACATTCCATTTATCTACTAAGTACGCTTGTTATTTAAATAGCATTGATCTAATTAGAATCAAAACACACAGGTGAGAGGCTGAGCAAAGTGATTTTTATCTTTTATGATGAGTGAGCTTCTAAATAAGTGAAGAGCATCTTTTAATTTGTAAGGGTGAAAATGTGTCCTCAACGAATGAGATTACAACAGAGATTATGAACCCATAGAAACCCTAAACCTAACTCAGATTCGATTCCATCATAAACGAAATGATAAACAAATGTTTCTGTTGAGATCTTTTCTTACTTGCAATGGTTTCTCAGTTCTCATTGTGAGTTGCTCATGTCACCAGCTACTCCGATCACTTGATCAGCCTCGAGATTTGGATCCTGCAACTAAGTGATTGAGAAACAAAAATAAATGTATGTCATGTCCTCGTCAGAGCAAATCAAACTTCATCTCTGTGGAAAACTGAGGTCGCTAACTCACCTCATTCACAGGCAGATTCTGGGGCGTTGGAGGAGGAGGGACTTTGGATAAATCTCTAAGAGTCCCCTGATATTATATTGTCAAAGGCAATGTTATGGTTAGATTTATAGTCGGATAGATAGGCTAGATCAATGACTCAAAAAGTGATCAATTTGAATAAAGAAATCATTAGCTAACCTTGTTTGCCCACATTAGTCCACATGCATTACAAAGTGTTCTTGGCCCTGCAGGTCCACGTCGCATCATTGGAGTTGACTTCTCACTTGTTCCACAGTGCCGACATCTTAACATGTTCACAATAAAAAAAAATATAAGAACAGAGATAAGCTTTGTCAACTTTAGTAGACCAAGCTCATCTACAATGACTTGCAACAACATAGTCAGCTCAATTATTGTTATCCTCTAACAACTAGTGATGCCATGATGACAAGTATACGTTCCAGAACTGAAGTATATAAGCAAAATTTATGGAAGTGAACGTCCTAAAATGGTTACCAAATAAATTATTTCCATGTTCTAGAATCTAGAGTTGATTGAGGTTTTATAACGAGTTGGCTAAAGGTTAATATAACTGCTATGAGTAATTTAAAGCATTTTCAACTTACAAAATCTCTGGCTTCTGAGTCTCACTCCCTTCTACGGCCCATCTCTGGCTTGACCCCCAATCTGATCCAGTGGATGCAGAATCATCATTGCTTGACTTAGCCGATGTGAACTGACCTCTCTTACGCTGCATTCTGCATGAGACAAACAGAACCTTAAGTACAAACAAGAGGTATCTCAAAAGCTTACAGACACAAATCCTAGTAGTTGACATAAACGTACCTCGAGGCTACCTCTTTCCTGACTTTGTAGCGAACTGTCTTCTCAAAATTTCTCTCTTTTCGTTTCTCCCTAAATCTGATCAAAGAAGCTAACCGCTGCGGGACACTAAGCCTTTGAGGAGTACCAGATAGACCCTGGTCCATTTATTAGTCAGCCACAAACTCGATAAATAAACTAAATTCCCATATATGGTATTAAATCTATTATTACCAGTACCCTATTGTTCTGATGAGGTGGTCCATAGGATGGCGGGAGTGTCTGTGGTGGTACTTCACGTCCACCAAGTAATAGAAGCACAGCTTGAACCTGCATTAAAAAATATTAGCAACACTTCAATAAGCGGGAAAAAAAAAAACAAACCAGCTGGATACCTTGACCATATATATCCATAACTAAACCATCCAAGAACCAAAACTACTAAAAAAAAATTAAAGTCACCTTCTCAGGCGAGACACGGTCGAAAACATAAACTTGTCCCTGGAAGGACAACGTCAATTGATCACCATTTTCAATACCACGGTCTACAACTTCACCGCGATTATCAGCTGCGTTTCCAGGGTGAGTAGGAACCTCTGTCTCCACTCCTTCATCCATCCCACCATCAGTATGGTCATCCATCATACCGTTTCCATTATCGATATGGTGCAAGCCCTGGTGTTCATACTGCACATGCATTGGCTCCTGAGCTACGGCAATGTGCATTCGACCATTGTTTCCACGATGTCCATTCATGGTCTTTATTCGTCACTTTGTTACCGATAACATTCAAAGAAACATAAAATTAATTAAGACTACAACTTAATTGAGTTTGCAATACAAAGAAACTACTTAAGAGAAAGGAAGCTCATTAACAGTAACTCGATAGTCACAATACATTCCCTAGTTCAAGAAATCTTTGGGTTCTGACACAACAAGCTCTAAAGATTCTTAGTTCCCAGAAGTTGATGTGATCTTTTAAGCATTTTTAACAAGAGTAGAAGAAACTAATCTGATCTCGAGTAACAACAATCAAAAACACCTTAAAACCCTAACAAAAATTTAACCAAATCCAGTAACAAAATTACATTATAGCTTCACATCAGCGAGAGAAACACAGAACCTACACTACACTACACTACATGGCATCAATCAGATCGAATTGGAAAAAAGAGTCTCCTTCTTTCACGCTCTCTTTAAGTCCAAAGTCCCAACCTCTAAAGCAAAAGAACAAATAAGACAAGAACAATTCCAAATCCCCAATATAACTACTTCCAACTACAAAAATAAACCCACCAATTCAACAAGTCCAAACCTACACATCGATCGCCCAGTTCCTTATATATCATACATACAAATATTTCTCACTTCCACACGGGAAACCAAAAAAAAAAAAAACTGAAATTGAGGTTTAAATGACTACCTTATTGTTCAGGGTAATCCAAGCGAGAAGGATGAAGAACCTTTTCAAAGCTAATTCACGGGAAACAATGAAAAGATAAAGAGGATTTGATTGTACAAAGAGCGAACAAGGTTTTAGGGAGAGACAAAAATACCAAAAGGGGTAAACGGAGACGAGAGCGAAAAGAAAAAGAAAAAAAAGGGAAGCTCCTTTGATTGATTTTGATTTTTTTTTTTTTTTTCGGGGTCTGATGATTGGGGCGAAAATAAATAAATTTTACATTTTTCCTAAACACGTCATCGTTTCTTTATAAGCCAAACGCCGTCGTCTCAGTAGAAGAAGAAGGCTTGAGTGGTTGGTTAAAAAAACTTTAAACCTAATTACACATTCTTACACTACAAACAAAACAGTTTGTTTAATTGATCACTTAACCGGTTTAACCCACTCATTACTAAACCGGAATTTATCTAAAATTGGTTTCATAGCTTAGCAAATAAATTAAAAGATACAAATGAAATCATTTAAATTCTAAATTTTTAGTTTTACTTAAACTAAAACACTTTTAAACTACTTTTTTTGTCAGAAAATCTAAAAATACTTAATGAAAAAGAAACAATTTAATTAAGGATTGAGCCAAATAAATAAAATGAGTACAACTACATTTACATTGAATTTTTGTTGAATATGCATTTAATGTTACAACAAATATAACAAAAGAAATCATCAATTAATAATAAGAATTCAATGTTCAGAAAAAGAAAGCTATAATAAGAATTAACTTTAGCAAAATACTAAGATATTTATGTACTAAATAAAGAAAAAGAAGTAAAAAACATCTAGGTGGCCAAAAAGATAGAAGATTCATTTAATTTACTCTCATCTCTTAATAGTCTTGATAACTATATATGATCTTCCCAAAGTCTTGATTATCTATACTAATATTTTTGCAGCAGTTTTTGCTTAAAAATACTTTTTGGAAAGTTTTTACATTTAATACATTGATTTTAATGTTAGTTACCAAAACTTCAAAATTAATTATAAGTAAACTTTTAAAAAATAAAGAAATCTTTCTACCTCATTCTAAACATAAATATATGATTCCCTTTCATATTTAATTTGAATTTATATTTAAATTTTCTTGAATTATTCTATAATACATTTAGTTAATAAAAATTGTGATTTTTTCCTGCATACGATGTAATACTAAAATTAAAAAACGAACATTTATTACTCAAAAGATGAATAAAAGATACGGGTACAATATCCCACATCGTCTAAAAAAATGGACAATGGTTCAGAGTCATACTATAAAAGAGACCAAAATGATTCCGAATACAAATGAGTAAAAAGCTTAATTTATCAGGCATTCAAATTTTAAAAACTTTTATTTGGTTTATTCCGGTACTTTATTTTAAAGATTTTTAAAAGGTTAAATATGAAAAATATTTAAAACTTTTTAAAAGTTAAATATGATAAATATTATACCGTAGATACACAATAAATATTAAAAATTAAGATGATATAGTGTAAATTAAAATATCTCGGGACAGGGTTATATAGCAGGACGGGTTTTATCGATATTTATATAAATTAAAATATCATTAATTCGGTGTTACAAAGGTAAAATAACATTTCATTATTTTGTTAACATTGTCGGTATCAGAGAATAGACATATCTAATTAAATTGATTAAGTAAATATTATGCAAAAAAAATTATATTGCAGTATTATATGGTTTATTTAACAATTATTATATAATTATAACATATTTAACCAACAAATATAATTTATAATTTAAATATTTTAGTTATAAATAATTTTGTCCCGCGGTGTACTGTGGGTCCTAATCTAGTAGTTATTGAGAACACCGGCAAGTTCCCAATAATAATCCAAGGAGTCGGTCTACGCTATCGTTATCATTTTAGAGAGCATGTGATGTGAGTTTCTTCGCTTCCCAGGTGAAGGAGAAGGCTGTTGTAGTTTCTTGTCATAGACCCAACCGGCACTCCAAGAACATCATACATATTGTGGTAAATGGTGAATTCATAGAATTGGGTCATCATGGTGCAAAACCTACTCACGAATTATCCCTACCCCACTTCTCCTCATCTATGTTCCAATTTTGGTTCAAATCTAATATGGTATCTTTGTCCAAAAAAATCTAATATGGTATCTAGTTCTTTGGAGGATGCAAAAAGGAAAGCACCAAGTCAGCTAGTGCATGACATGGCCTTGTAATTGTCACACTAGTCTATGACATGGCACCGAACCGAACCGAATCAATAACCGAAATACCAAAATAATTTTGCCGATCGGTTTGATTCCCCTCTCACATTCGGTGTCGATAACCGAAATTTTCGGTTTTCTCGATTCGGTTCATTCAGTTTATGCCGATTGCCCAGGCCTAATATAATCCAACTCTTGGTATTTCACAATTCACAAGATATATGTATTGCTAATTTAATTATGACTTGATGTTGGTTATCTTTTATTAAACGAGCACATGGTATGATCTTGATTATATTAAAAAAAATATATTTTTTTTCTTCTATCTGAACACCACGACTAGTGTGAAATAGAACGATCCATTTTCATTTTTTATTTTGGGTCAGAGAAAGATCCAGTTTTCTTTTATGGTTTTATATCGGATTTTATTAACAATTTGTTTTTTCCCAAAAATATATTATATATGAACTAGAATAGGTCCACGTATTAACGTGAATATACAAATAATATGTGAAATTTTAAGTTGTATTCAAAATATTAATTTTATTTTATATAAGTTTTTCTTTAACTGGATTTAGAGTTCACACACTCCATCTTGCAATACAATTTTTTTTTATATTACATGATAATAAAATTAGATTTTAACTCTATGCACTCAGTCCCAATGAGTAACATTTATAATTTTCATAGAAAAAAATTTGCATTGTATCAAATTTATATCTTACTTAATATTTTTAAAAAACTAAGAATTAATAAAACATAACTCTCAAAGAAAAAAACTGAAACTAATTTTATCTCATATTTGAAAAAGTAACAATATCTTAAATATATTTGTTTCATAGTTTGTAATCTCATACTTAATAGTTTTACTACTTGTCCAACTACTTTTAAATAAAACTATACTAACATTATCATAAATTAATCAAAATTTCTTGGATGATTAATAATTGACAGTATAATCTCTTTATTTAATTGTGGTATTATAATAATTAATTGTATAATTTTCTTAATTCTTTTTCTTAGAGAATTAGTAATTTAAAATTAGAATTAGTATTATTGTTTATATACATATATGAATTATCTTTTATAATTATTAAATTGTTTCAGTTTTTAATTTCTTATAATTTACAAATATGTTAAAACAAAGTTTTATGTTAAAACAAAGTTTTTGTATAACACACAAATATGTTAAAACAAAGTTTTTAATTTCTTATAATTTACAAATATGTTATCCTTGATATCCATAGGCTCCTCACCACTCATGAGATGCCGATATCACCTCAATAAAAATATATTTTGAGGCTTGTTTTTGTTACTAAAGATTTCAAAAAATAGGCTCAACACCAATGTGTCTTGAGAATGTGTGAAGAGCCGAGCCTGCCCGTGGTACCACACCGTCCTCAGCCACCGGCGTTGTTTATGGTGCCTAAGCAGCTTGTTCTTGATGGTATTTCGGATGGCTACACTTGGCGGTCAAAACAAAAGGTACCACTCAAGGTAAAATTAATGAACTGTCAATTTTGTTAATTATAATTGTCTAGTTCGATTTCAAACATATTTTTTACATATTGTAGATTAATGGTGTGAAGTGTGAACGTCATCAATGAAGTGTATGAAGAGAACACTACAGAATTCGACCGGAAAATGTTTCGTAGGATTTGTAGTCTTATTATTGGCCAGGGAGATCAGTACTGTCTGGTTCATTACCATCAACCTCTAATCGATCGCCTGAACAACAAGTAAACGATAACGACTTTGGGAGAAGAAAATCAAATCACAGCGTCTTGATTTTTTCCCTTAATTAGTTTTCTTTAATAATTTCTTCGATCCTCTCTCTCTCTCTCTCTCTCTCTCTCTTGGGATCAATCAGTACTTTTTAAAAAAAATATAAAAAAAAATTAGCACTTTTCTATTCTTGTCTGACGATTACTTTGTCAATATGCTTATTTAGTCTATCTGTTTCTTCATTTCCTTCGATCAGTTCCTCTTACTTATTATTACAGTATTCTATGTAATTTTCTTTTAATGAAAATATTCTAGTACTATTTCATAATTAACACTCTCTATTAGCAAACATTTTTCTTATGATCATTTTTCTTTTTACATAAGAAAATATTAACCCAATTACTGACTTTTTAAAAACCCGATTAAAGACATTAAAATATTAAAATGTAAAAGCATCCAAAATACAATAAAAACCTCTATAAATTAATAAGGTCGGGACCACAAAATTTTATTAATTTATATAGGTTTTAATTTATCGATAAATTAATAATTATTAATTTATCGATAAATTAATATTTATGAGAAGATTTTTGATTTTTATAGTTTTGAATATTTTCTATTAAAAATAATTTTTTTTTGTAATTCATATTTTATACAATATTTTTAATTTATAACTTTGGCTATCGTAATATATTGGATGTCAACAGTTTACTAGATTATCCAGGTGAAAACGATAAAAATTTATTAGTTTATAACGAGTATTAATTTATAGAGGTTCTATTGTAGAGAGTTCTGTTTGTTTTAACTGTAATACAATTTAAGAAGATCCAATTCCACATTTAAATTCTATAAACTATTTTTATGAAAGGAATCTATATATACATTTTTATGTACATTTTGGGTTCTACCCTTTTATTTGTATTTATTTAAAAACTTATTTACAAAGTTAATCCTTAAATTTTTTCTAAAATAGCATTACTTCATATTTTGTTTTCTAAATATATTACATACCATTCCAACTAAAAAAATAGAGCAGAATCAATATGGAAACAGAAACTATGATATACTTAATCACACCTTCTATTGTGTATTGAAGATATTGTATCTCTGAATCCTTTGTAAACAAATAAAACAACAATTTGATTCCTGTTTTGTTTTCCAAAACCTGTGAGCTTTGATTTTTAATGTAAGAAGAACTTCGATTCACATTTATTTAAATATTATAATTAATATATATATATACTTAATAAAATTTTAAAATATTACGAATACGTAAAATTAATTTTTTAAAAAAATACTATATAATATAGTTATATAGTAGATGAGTTATAAAGAAGACATGTTGGAATTAATAAAATATCATAAAAATGTTAACATGGGTTAAATACTCATTTTATTATTTGTCAACACTATTAATATTAAAATATTTGACATATAAAAATTAAGTTGATTTAACTAAAATTATGTAAAATAATTAAATCATTAGGAAAAATGTGACTTAATCATAGCGTATAAATGACTTACTATATATTTAGATCCATTATTTTTTGTTATAATAATTAAAAATCAAAATAGAATTTCAAACACTAAACAAAACAAACTAAATATAACAAACAAATGATCATGAAGTAAATTAAGGGTTAAAAATTAATATAAACATTTAGCTGCACAAACAGTCAGAAATTTTAGTTATTCCTCTATTTGGAAAACATCTAACATTTAACAAAAAGAAATTGCATACCAGCTATTCGGATTCATTCACTCTAGATATTTGATTTTTTCGGGTCAGATAAGAAGAAATTGCATACCGGCTATTAGATCCCGGATAACAATTGCACGTCGATGATGATCCCACTTGTGGTGTACGCTAAGGCTAGTATCTATATCTTTGTCCTTCACCCACAATGTGTATATATAAAGATGTTGTAGCATGTAGGGGACATTTATTTGTCTTCACTCACAATGTGTATAAAGATGTTGTAGGGGACCTTCATGTTATTATACCGTGTTCGAAATTGGCGTGTGAGAGAAATCAAAAATGTGGTTTAGAAATGATATTCTTCTTCTTCCCTAGAGTCGTCAAGTCACCCAAGTTTTTTCTTTTTTTTTTTTTGAACAAACTTCACTCAAGTTTTGTTTTGTTTTGTTTTTGTCTCTCTCATTGACTTGACTCACTGTTTAAGGAAACCACAAAACCCAAAAACGAAGTCACCATTGTTCGTGCTGGGCACGGGACGGGTACCCTTGAATTTTCTCCGACCCTTTACTCGTCCCGACCCTAACGAGTAACAGAAAAAATTTACTCATACTCGACCTTTAAATAACGGCTACCCGGAGAAACGGGTACCCGGTAAAAAATAGTTGACCCTTTACTCGTCCCGACCCTTTATTATTACCCGGAAAACGAGTACCCGATAAAAAAATGTTAATAATCGCAATAATAATTTTATCTTTTGAAATCCAAAAAATGAAAAATTCATAAATTTATGCAATATATAGTTCCAAAATTATAAAATTACGAATTTTGAAAATAAAAATAATATATTAATTCAGTTAGGCTAAGTTGAACTTAGGTTTTAACTCTAACTCTATAAATTAATAATAAATAATAATAATAATAATAATACAAAATATTAACGGGTATTTACGGGTCGGGTAGCAAAACGGGTAAAGGGCCGAGTAACGGGACGAATATTGAAAACTAAACTAATATCCCATACTCGTCCCTTACTCACGGGTAATATAAATATAATACCCTTTACTCGACCCTAAAACTGCGGATACCTTTTTTTGGGACGGATACGAGTAACGGATATTAGTGCCGAGGCCTAACCATTATTATTACCAAGTACCAAACCCACCAAATAAACAAACCAAATACTAAACCAAAAAACCAACTGATTCAAACCGGATCAATTCCCTCTCTTTACTCTCATCCGATCTCTTCTTCTTCTCCTTTCCGAAAATTTGTCACCTCCGAGATCTGATCTGTTCAAGAATTGAGAGAGATGGCGAGGAATAATAATAATAAACTTGTAAGTGGTGGTGGTAGTCATCATGGGATATGGAAATATTTCAACCCAGCGTTTTATCTCCGTAGACCAAGACGTCTTGCTTTGCTTTTCATCCTCTTCGTCTCTGTTTCCATAATTGTTTGGGATCGTCAATCTCTTGCCCGCGACCACCAGGTACCCTTTTTTTTCTTTCTATAATCTGAATTGCCTCTCAATTTTGAGTTTGATGAAGTTGCCTTTTTTATGCGTGTTTTTATAATCTATGCTGATGACTTTTGCAGTTTGAAGTTTCCAAATTAAATGAAGAAGTTTTGCGGTTGCAGCAGATGGTAAGCTTATTTTTCCTTTGATGTATACCCCAAAGTTTCCTCCTTTTTGCGTTTTCTCTTAAATACACAGTGGATGTGGCATTTATGTTTCTTGCCTTGTTGGGGTGTATCTATATATATATATTTGGTTTTGCAAGACTTTGATTGACTTGTGAGTTCATTTCAATCTTGAGAAACTTATACGATTGTTATGTTTTTTTGTTAGTTGGAAGAGGTAAAAAGCGTCACTGAGGATGTGTCTGTGAAGAGTTTGAAGGATGTCCAGGAAGATCCTGTTGATGCCCAGCGAATGCAGAGAGTTAAAGAAGCTATGATTCATGCTTGGAGTTCTTATGAAAAGTATGCTTGGGGACAAGACGAGCTTCAGGTACAGTTTTTATGTTTTTATCAGTGACAATGTTGGTTTCTACAAATTTGGTGCCTTTTTGAAATTGAATGGTTTAGCTGCAATGCTATTAGGTTGTATTAAGTTTCAACACTTTTCAGAGGCTTGCAAGTATTGTGTTGTTCAACTAGTTAAGCTGAGAACAATTTCTGCTTGCAAAAATATATGTCTCTGAAGCTATTTTGTTTCCTTTTTTTTTTTGCATTATCAGCCCCAGACGAAAGATGGCGTTGACAGCTTTGGTGGTCTGGGAGCAACTATGATTGATGCATTAGACACTCTCTATATAATGGGTCTAGATGAGCAGTTTCAGAAAGCCAGAGAGTGAGTAACTGTCTTCCATCCTAGCCCATTTTTTAGGAAGATTCTTCTTCGCATGATTGTTATAAACAGAATTGTCTTATCTTAATTGAGAAAAGAATTGGCATGCTATTAAAATCCAAAGCACTTAAATTCCTAAAAATCTATCATAAAACTAAGAAGTGAAAAAAATAAAATAGAAAAGGCTATTGAATCTTTGTAACTTGTCTGTGTGCAAATGTTCACTTTTGACTGTAACAGGTAGCCTGTTTCAAGACAATATAGAAATTGTTATGGCTATAACTGCAACAGGATCCTATGAAGAATCCTGTTTCTGAGTTATCTATATTGTTTTCTTGTCATTGGAGTTCAACTCACAACTTTGCCGGTTCATCTTTCCCAGCCTTCATTTGGTTATTTTTTTCATTTGCAGTTGGGTGGCAAGCTCATTAGATTTCGACAAGGATTATGCCGCCAGTATGTTTGAGACAACCATAAGGTTGCATTTAACAGGTTTACCATGTTGTTTTCTTTCCTGTACTAAGAAGAGGCATCTTGCTTAGGTTATTTGTTGTGTGGTGTTAACAGTGTATGTGGAATGGAAGTATAGAATCTGCGCTTATAGTTTTTCTCTTTGTTGGCTTTCAGAGTGGTAGGAGGGCTTCTCAGTGCTTATGATCTTTCTGGGGATAAGATTTTCCTCGCAAAGGCTACTGATATTGCAGACAGATTATTGCCTGCATGGGACACTCAGTCGGGTATACCATATAATATTATCAACCTGAGACATGGAAATGCTCATAATCCTACATGGGCGGGGGTAAGTCCTAGTCGTTTAATGCCTCCCTGTCATATTTCTTGTCAATCCTTTTAAAGTCTTATGCATTGGATGCTTACTTAGTGAATATATATTTCCTCTTCTTGTCTTGCGAATTTTCGTATGCCTGGGAGCTATTTAGAGATAGTGGCCACTAGTTCCGTCAACAGAAGATGACTTTGTTGTCTGTCGTTTTTTTTTCCCTCTGGTTGGACTAGGATCTCTAACATGTTTCTAAAGTAACTCCTAAGAGGCCAAGAAAACTTTGAATTTTAAGTTCCAGTTACTTTCCTACATGTTTCAATTAGCATTCTGTTTGCGTCTAGACTGTTTTAGAGTTTTAGCTGTAAATATCATGATGAATGTAAAGCTTCTTCATTAGCTAGGTATTGATTCACTACCAAGCTCATGTTTAATGTTTATGGAATGGGTACCATGTGATCTTTTTACCTGTGTTCAATTAAGTACATGTGGTCTTTCGGTTTAGTTGATTGCTTACTTCTCTCTTGTACTAGAGAGACAGTATTCTTGCAGATTCTGGTACTGAACAACTCGAGTTTATTGCCCTTTCCCAGAGGACGGGGGACCCCAAATATCAGCAAAAGGTGCATTTCTCCATAACTTGTAGCACGAATGACTTACTACATATCCATCTGTTTAAGAGATAGTTATAATTTTCATGAACTGGATTACATATTTCTTAGCTTATTCTATATATTTGTATTATATCTTACTTAGGTTGGCAATAGGTCAGGAATCAGGATACATATTGTCTTATTCATAGAAAATAATCTGCAACTTAATGGTTGACCTGTTTGTATCTCGTGTCTCAGGTAGAAAAGGTTATTTCAGTACTAAATAAGAACTTCCCTGATGATGGTCTACTTCCAATCTATATAAATCCCGATACAGCTCAACCATCGTACTCCACCACGACATTTGGTGCCATGGGAGACAGGTATTTTCCAACTTGATTGCATTTTATAGTGCTGCTTGTCTGATCCCTTCTGGTTTGGCTTTGGTTTGATATATGACGGTGTGACTGCTAATTTTTCATACAGCTTTTATGAATATTTGCTCAAAGTTTGGGTGTTTGGGAACAAAACCTCAGCAGTGAAACACTATAGGTAAGTTTAACTCTAGTCTATTGAGTATACATACGTATGTATTTCTTATAAATCAAATGGTAAACGTAACACTGGAACATTTGAAAGCTGATTAAATTCACCCAGCTGCCATCACGTTTGTCTTTCTGCTTGATATCTGCTTCTATTCTTTGCTGGTCTTGTAGTTTCTACATCTTTTAGCCAAACAATAATAATTAGTACTGTTATGGCTTGAAATCTTTGCATCAGAGATATGTGGGAGAAATCAATGAATGGTCTGCTTAGCTTAGTTAAGAAATCAACACCTTCGTCATTTACATATATCTGTGAGAAGAGTGGAAATTCTTTGATCGATAAGGTAAGCCCGTCTAATCAATGTTTCCATTGTGATATGTGAAAATTAATTTGCCTGGTATCTCCAGTCTCATGTTCTGTCTCATCTTATATTCAGATGGATGAATTGGCATGCTTTGCTCCCGGAATGTTGGCTTTAGGAGCATCTGGGTATAGTGATCCTGCTGAAGGAAAGAAGTTTCTCTCACTCGCTGAAGAGGTAAACTTATGGCTTGAATTATCTTTGATCATAGCCTCATAGGTGCTTCAGATCTTCCCGAACTTTCTGCTTTCAAGCTGTCGGAGATATAGCCTTGATTGATATTTTGTCACATATCTGCAGCTTGCATGGACATGCTATAATTTTTACCAATCAACACCAACAAAACTGGCTGGGGAGAATTATTTCTTCAACTCTGGGAATGTATGTCATTTGTCATTTTCTTTGTCTTATGTTTATTTTATGTGTAATTTGTTGTTTAGTCTACAATCCACAAAAATGATGATGATTCAGGACATGAGTGTTGGAACATCGTGGAACATCTTGAGACCAGAAACTGTTGAATCACTGTTTTACCTCTGGCGGTTAACTGGCAACAAGACATATCAAGAGTGGGGATGGAATATATTTGAAGCGTTTGAGAAGAACTCGCGTATAGAGTCTGGATATGTCGGTTTGAAGGATGTAAGTTTTCCTTAGACTCCTAATTAGATCCGTAATTGTTAAAACTTTGATGAATTGAATTATACCTTTCCACCATCTACAGCATTATTTGTTAACCGGTAATCCGATGGTAGATTCTAATTTCTTTTCAATCATTTCCAGGTTAATACAGGTGTTAAGGACAACAAGATGCAAAGTTTCTTCCTTGCTGAGACGCTCAAGTATCTCTATCTCCTCTTCTCGCCCACAACAGTCATTCCTTTGGACGAGTGGGTATTCAACACAGAAGCTCATCCACTAAAGATTAATAAGTCCCGAAACAACCAGGTAAATAATCTCAAACAATCCAACCGCGTACTGCAACGAAAACCGGCATTTAGAATACGCCAGAGGAATTACGGTCGGATAACAAAGAAGTAAAAACTCCCTGGAGAGGTCATCAGTCACATTGTGAATCTTTGGAACCAGCATTTGTGATTGCGTAGGAGAGGGGCTCTATGGATATATATATTAACTTGAGTAATGTCATTTAGCTCGGCTATTCAAAAAGACCCTTTTACTTAAGAAACCAATTTTTGGGGAAGATTTCAAGATATTATAGACACTTTTGTTGTACAAGTTTGAACCAGAAGAGAAAACCCAACACAGGTTTACCACAGTTTACAAACCTTGTGTTTTTGTATCCTTTAGTTACAAAATTAAAGAAAATTATTATTATTTTTTTTTATTGGTTAACGTATTAAAAAAACAAATTATATGAAAAGACTGAAATAATGAAGAAGAAATGTAATGGAAGCAACCAAGAAAAGAAAAGAAGAAGAAGCAATTTGCAATGAATGAGACCAAGTCTCTGAAAAGACTCAAGTGTTGACTAAATCTCCACGTCACACCAAAAAGAAGGAGAATGACATGGCTGCTAGCCTGCTACTCTAAAAATGACCACAGATTCTCACCAGCCTCAAAAAAGACCTCACGACACGTTGTTTTTTCAATTCTACAAACACCATACATTTCATTTCCCAATTTGCTATAATAAATTTATTAAAAAATCTGGGTCGTGTAATGTTCTATCTATGGTGTGAACTTTAGGTGGTGAAGAGACCACTCTCATCAACCATGAACCATACATAAAAAACTCCACCGCTCTTCTCTCCCTCAATCATTCACACATCTCTTCCTTATATCTCTCTTCCCATATCATTCCCCAGTCCTACCTGTGATCTGAGTCATTGAGAAGA
>NC_025699.1:12029746-12070510 GCF_000633955.1 Camelina sativa | reverse complement strand
AGACTTCGTCTCTGGTCCTCTCCTCCCTTGGCCTCCACGAACATCTTGCTGCTCCGAAACATCCTCTTCGTCGTCTTGCTGCTCTTCTCTCGACCGTGTCTCAAGCTCCGAGCTTTCGTCGACAACGCGTAGCGTAAACAGAGCAGCGTGTGAAAGGGAAGAAAAAGTGAAGAAGGCTGAGAAGGCCGGTGTTGCGGTTACGGTCGCGGATGGTGTTTTTGTGAAGTGGTGCGATAAGTTAGGACTAAACAGAGATTTAACAAACGCTGTCGTTTCGTATGCGTCTCTCGCTTTGGCCGTGGAGAGGAACCCGAGGCCGAGAGCGAGAGCGACGAATAGAATGATCTTAGCGGCGGCGTTTTGGCTCGGGGTCAAGAACACGATGACGTGGACGAGTTTAAAGAAAGTGGAAGATGTGACCGGAGTCGCCGCTGGGATGATACGAGCGGTTGAAAGCAGAATGGCGCGTGCGATGACGCTGCAGCTAAGACGGTGGCGCGTGGATTCGGAGGAAGGATGGGCTGAAAACGACAACGTTTGAACAAAAACATTGACGTGGGTCCTCCCGCATCGCTAAATTTAGGACATAGTGATTAGTTTAAGTTTGTGTTGTGTCTATTTGACTTGTTGAAATTCTTTTTCTATGTTTAAAATGGTCTTAATGAGATGAACCAAAGTGAAATCAAGATGATATAAATTTCTTTAGAGGAGTTTAAACGTTTAAAATCAATTTCTACTTTCTTAATCGAATAGTCATTATCAGGTTCCTGAGTTTCAGATTTATGTTTTGTTTAAACTTAAAAAAATCGTACATATTTCTCGTTTTTATCAAACACCCTAAAACCCTTAATTTGTCGCTTATCCACTTATATACTCGGTTTAGATAACTAAACCAAACCAACCAAACCAAAATCGCAAATTAAAACAAACCCGACGACGAACAAAAAATAAAATTAACAAAAAATATAAAGTAAATAATTTTAATAAGTAAAAACTATCTATAAAAGTAATTAGGTAGATCGAGGTGTCCAATATGATATTTAGTGTAAAAGGTGTGACTCTGCGGTTGAGACTATTAATCAAGTTTTCTTTGAATACTTTTGCTCGTTTGAAGTTTGGAGTTTATTTCCGACTCCGGTCTCGTTAGAGGGTTTTCCATATGAGTCGGTATACTCGAATTTGGATTTTGTTTTCTAGTGGGATGCCTCAACATGGTGATCCTTATCAACTTCTTCAATTACCATGAATTTATGGACAATGTGGAATACCATAAATAAAAAAGTCTTTCAAGGTTTAGAGATCGAGACGAATGATATAATTACTCAGGCTTTGGACGATAAGTTAACTTGGGAAGAGGCGCTCTCTTTTACGGCGGTCATGTCAGCTTCATCTCCGTCTTCGGATGTCCAGCTTTCTTCACCTCGTTATCAGATCGATGGTTCTTGGAAAGCAACCAATATGCATTCAGGATTGGGCTGGTGGTGTTGCATTGGTGAGGAGCGAACCTTGTTGTTGGGGGCCAAGTGTCTAAGACGGGGCCCCTCCCCCTGCATTCGGAGTTAGAAGCGTTGTTGTGGACTATGGAGCGGATACATGTTGCAGGGATCGCTTGTCAATATTTCGAGACTGATTGTGCTGAGTTACTCACTATGGTGCAGTCCCTTGAAGATTGGCCGTCCTTCTCCAACATGCTTGATGAGTTTAACTCCCTAGAGTTCTTCCCATTATTCTCCATCTCTTATATCCCACATGCGTCATATACGAAGGCGAATTGTCTTGCTTGTGTTTCGCGTTCTCTTATCTCTGAAGTTTCTTTTGTAAATTCTTTTCTTCCGGCTTGGGCAACTAACCAATAAATTTTCTTTTAATTTATTGTTTGTTTGAAAAAAAAAAGTAAATAGATACATTTTCAGTTAAATAAAATAGTTGCAGATGAGTTCAAAGTTATTAAAACAAAATTAAATTTATCAAAAAATATATAATTAATTCTTTTTGTAAGTAAAAACAAAGTATAAAAGTAAAGAGATAAACTATTAGTTATAGAAAATAATTGTTTTTTTTTTTTGCTATAATATACTAATGCATATCCATTTAAAAATCTACTATCTACATTACCACTAATAGTGTATTTGTACACACAAATATATTTTACTGTTAAAATATACTCTTTAGTCTTTACTACTACCAACAAATTGTCTTTATGAACACATTAAATAACTTATTATATGTTTCTTTACTTTAATATTTTTATAGTTACAAAAACGTATATGTTAATCTTACATACTCCTATCTTATTATTACTTCAACAATCTTTTTTTTTGTGTAAAGGTGAGTATTTACATTTTTTAGAAACAGTAATTAATTGTATAACTTTCACAATCAATTTTTTCTTATATAAAAGATAATATTTTTTCTTGTAAAATTAGCAACTTAAAATTAAAATAAGTAAAAAATATTATAATTTTGAATTTTATGATATATATATAATTTCCTTATAATAATTTTTTCTAAATTTTAAAACTGTATAAATATTTTACATAAAATTAGGTTTTCTTTTATCTATTTTACTTTTATATAAAACATTTTTTATGGTAGGTTTTGAAATTTTATATTTTTATTTTTTATAATTTTAATAAATTTAAAATTGACATGTGTCAATATCTGAATGATACAATTGACACATGTCACGATCTTGTTAATTAGTAATTTTGACATCAAACTTTATATAATAAGATATATATATATATTATTATTATCTCACAAAAAAAATTATAAATTCAAAATAAATATATTTATCTTGTTAAAATTCATTATTATAAACAACAACAACAACAACAAATAAAAAAGAGTAAAATGGAGAGTAGTCCTAATTCCTAAAGTAATTATAATTTCTGTAATCTTTATCTTTTACCACAAAAAAAAAAAAGTAATAGAAGAATAAAAAGAAAAACCCTTATTTGTGGTTTTTACAAACCCTACTCTGGAAAAGTCCTAATTCCATAAAGCTGTGTACTTTCAACAAAGTCGACTAAAGAAAGCATCTGGGGCATACTGAAAGATCGGACTCTTCAAGCTACTACAATCTTATTCTCTCAACTCTTTTGTTGAATCCCACCATGGAAGCTCTCTTTACTTCAACACACATCACCAATTTACAGACAAGGCCTCTCCTCAAATCTACGCTCCCCACTTCTTCCCAGTCATCTTCGTGTTGGTTTTGTAATTCGCTACCAAAAAAGCAATTCACGAACCTGAGAATCACCAATGGATCAAGTCACGGGCTTCGTGTACAAGCTCTCTTACGTAACGAGACACCAAGTGAAGGCGAAGATAATAATATCGCTGAGAGTAGTGGGTTTGGTGTTTTTCCTGAGGATGTTTTCTCTTTATCACAGGTACTTCTACTCTCTTTTGTCTTGTGATGAAACAATTCAACGAAAGTTATAATCTTTTTGTTGTGGGTATGTAAAAATTCAGCAAAAGGTTACAATTTTCAATTTTGTAACAGAGTTTGTGTAGAATCGAATCTTAGATGAGTGGAAAGATGAGTTTGAAGGAGATAGTTTAATGGATGGTTTGCTTTGGCATAAAGTATTAATAGATTG
The DNA here is from genome assembly GCF_000633955.1 of Camelina sativa. Taxonomy (NCBI): domain Eukaryota; kingdom Viridiplantae; phylum Streptophyta; class Magnoliopsida; order Brassicales; family Brassicaceae; genus Camelina; species Camelina sativa. The sequence continues at coordinate 12,066,905 of NC_025699.1, read as the reverse complement.
TAATGTTGTGTGAAGGAAAATCTCAATGGTGAAACTTGTCATAGTGTAATCGATGTGGAGGCATCTCTTGCTCATTCTCAGGGTGGTGGAGGAAATCGTGCCGGGCTTTTTAGAACTCCAATATCTGGTGGAGTTCAAAACGCTACATCAGCTCATGCGTTACCTCGGCCTGCTTTAGCTGTACGGAACTTGTTGGAACAGGTAAAAGGGTTTGTCTTTTAGATTGTTATATCTCTTCTCTATCTGTTTGGTCTTAACGTCTTTTTGTGGGTATGATTCAAGGCTAGGTTTGCTCATCTATGCACAGTCATGTCCAAAATGCACCACCGTAGGGAAGGGTACCCATTTGGCTCATTGGTTGATTTTGCACCTGATCGGATGGGGCGTAAGTTGCTTAGCCTTTCTATCTTTTTTGACTGCTTCTACTGTCTGCTTTTGTTGCACGCTCAGTTTTTCTTCAGAATACTGGTTTAATGATTTACTAGTGGACAATTAGTTCCTAAGTCTCTAACTCCCACTGTAGAAACTTTAACTTGATTTGGATTTTGTGGGGACGAATAGTAGGAACTGTGCTCAATATTGTTTTCCTTAAATCTCATTAAAGATGTAGGATTGGTTTTGGGTCTGGATAGTATTGAAGGCAATGCTGAATTTTATAATGGTACAATTACTGTCTTGAGTTTGTTGGCTGAGATATGATAGATGCTCATTTCTTGGATGGCTTCTACTTTTTGTTATCAGATCCAATATTTTTATTTTCACCGCTGGCCATCCACACACGAAATCTGTTGGCTGAACCTAGATGCAGTCTCGTTGTCCAGGTAACATTTGGCTATTGTGTTTTTAACCAAGCAAAAGGTTTTCCCTTTTTGTTCTGTAACCGGGGATTTATGTGGCAGATACCTGGATGGAGTGGCTTATCGAATGCAAGAGTGACATTATTTGGTGATGTGTACCCATTGTCAGAAGATGAACAGGTAGGTGTCTAGATACTCTTTTCTATTTCACTTCATGAACAGGTAGGTGTCTGTGCATGAATCTATCTGAGTAAAGAGTTGTAATATCTCTGGTTGTGGCTTGGTAGGAATGGGCTCATAAGCAATATATTGCAAAGCACCAGCACGGGCCTTCCGAGCAGTGGGGAAACTTTCACTATTTTAGAATGCAGAACATAAGGTCTGTTACAAAACTTGTGCCTTCTAAACTGGGATGATTGTTTATTTCCTGTTACTTATCCACTCCATTCTCAATGTGACAATTGGCAGTGATATATATTTCATTGGAGGCTTTGGCACGGTGGCTTGGGTTGATGTCAAAGAGTATGAAGCTCTACAGCCAGATAAGATAGCTGTTGATGGTGGTGAGGGGAACCTCAAGGTACGTTATTTCAGATCCCTTTTGGTCGCCTTCTGAGACTCCAACAACTTGTCCCCCATTCTAGGCCTTTTGCAAACTGGAATGATTTGAGTGTGGTCTAACGTACTTTCCCTATAACTTCTGATAGGAACTAAATGCCATCTTCTCGAAACCGCTTAGAGAGCTACTGTCTACTGAATCAGAGGTGGATGACGCTGCTCTCATTTCGATAGATAGCAAAGGAATAGATGTAAGAGTTCGTCAAGGTGCTCAGGTAAAAATAACATTGTAATAAAACAGTTCTGTCCAGTTGATGCTGGTCATGCATAGTGCTTCTCAGCTGTATCTTTTTGTGTTGAATTTGTATGTTTGTTTGTTTTTGGCAGTTCAACATACAAAGGCTAGCATTTGAGGAAGGTCATGGTGTTGAGACGCTAGAAGAAGCTAAATCTGCACTATGGAAAGTGATGGAGAAGGTGAAGCTGAATTTGCAGAAATGACAAAGCCCCTTTTTCTCTCTATACGGGTCTTATAAATAAGTAGGACCAATAAAATGTTTGTTTGGTTCCTCTTTTCCTCATTTTGACTTAGCTGAAATTTTGTAGTTTTTTATGTTTTGGCCTCCTTTTTGTAGAAAAGGAAAAAAAACAAAATTGGGGGTTAACGTCTTAACGAACGACAATTTGGAAATATGGTGTTGAATGAAATCAGAGTTTTCCAATAAATATTTTGGGCGTTAGTTACTAAAAGCCAATTAATATTTTGGGTGTTTAATGCCTCAGCACCACCTTGGTTGGGACATACATTGTTCTACATACGAGAAAAATTAGTTGGCATTCAAAAAAAGAATTTTAATTGTTAAAGCATAAATTAGTGGGACAGTCATAATCACACACTAGCCTCTTCACAGAAACGAACACTAGATACCTTATCGTATTTGAACCAAAGTTGGAACATAAGTGAGAAAAAATGGGCATTTAGAATCTGCACCATGGTGAACCACTTGTATGATGAATATATCCTCTCCTACAATGTGTAACACGCTTTTGGACCTGGCTTCGTAGCGATACACGAAAACGTTCTTCTCATGGTCATCCAAGACTGTCATCACATCAATTCGTAAGTAAAAACGATGGGACTTGCTCCATGACACGGCTCCGGTACTCTGATCAATCTGAGTTGCTATCCATACCTCAGAGCCATAAGTTGAAAACATACAAAGTTGTTGCTCTTCTCTAGTCACTGATAAAGACACATCATAATAAGAACGGATACCCGTGGGAAGAGACAGTCTTCGAAATCTGTCAGCTGAAAAATCAAAACATATTAAGAACTTATCAAACGGTGGTCCGTATTCATTAGTAGCAAGCCAGTAAGTATTTCCTTTCACAGACAAGCCACGCCTCCGACTCCCAACACTTGGTATGTACCAGCCTTCAGTCTCACCAACAAACCGCCACGATTTATAGGTAAAGTCATAGACTTGGTACTCAGTTCGCACTGGGATATGGTCTTCATGTCGCTGCATCCTCAAGATTTTGTAACATAAGGATCTGTGATCGTAGCCTAGAGCATAGAAGTCTGATTCCTTGTAGGAATCTAGGGGTTGGATCCACCTTGTTTCACCTAAACATGGATTCCAAACGACCAGTCTATTGTCTTTGGTGCTGCATAGCAATAAGCCGTCGTAGTGAAAGACGTCACGTATATCAACTTCTTCTGAAGAGTTAGGATCTTTTAGGCTGAACTGACATGTTATCTTTACAGATAAATCAACCTCTTCAATTCCATGGAGACTGACGTTCATTATATAAAGCTTATAATCAATCAACATGATAACCAAAGACGTTTTTGGAGCATAAACAGAGTGCTTCTTAGCAAGTCTCTCATCATCCTTAACTAGAGCGTTCCATCCTTTGGATGTAGATCGTAATCGTGTCAGAGATATAGCTGGAACCCTAGAGAGTATCTCCACTACCATATCCTCTGGAAGATGATTAACTGTGTTTCTCTTCTTCATCATCTTTACTGTTTTCAGAAATTAGGGTTGCAAGAAACAGAGTTTTGAGACCAAGTCTTAGGTTTGAGGGAGAGTTTTTTTCTCATAATTTATGTTTTTCAAAGTGTCATGACATCCACATGATTCTAATGTGGGCTTCGGCCCAGATCATGTTTGCTTTAACGCCAAGTCTTATGTTTGAGGGAGAGTTTTTTATGGTGGTGCTTTGTTCTTAGCCTATAGCGACCTAGACCATTCCTGAATTAAAGTGGCTCGAGTTAAGAAGCTAACACAAATTGTTGTCCTGTCTTGCTAGTTTAAGACCTCTGATCTATAGTTTTTTGATGATGCAGGCTTAAATTTTTCTGTTTTCTTTATAAAAGAGCAGGTGTTTTCGTACACTTAAAAAAAAAAGACAGATAAGTAACTATATTGTTCATGAACTCATGATTAAAACATGTTTTGTAGTCATAACCAAAGATGTGTTGTAACTCGAACTTGCTACAAAACCTGTGTTTTCAGTTGTGTTCTGTGTAGTGGCTGAGCTAGTCGAGCTTAAAAAAATGCAGAATGAACTTTCAATGTAGGAAAACATGAAATGGATTTTACTGAATAACCTATTAGCTAGTGAGGTTTAAAAAATTCAGTCCATCGGTTTTTACCATAGCGTCTAAATAACTGAACGATTTCGCCAAAGAGAACCGTCTTGGTGGTTTCAGAATGCTTCTCTGTGATGCCTACAGCTATGCTTCGTTTATCAAGAGAGATACCTTGTTGGATTTGAGCCAAACCTGGAACATAAGTGAGGAGACGTGTGGTAGGAGACTTTGCACCATTTTGATCATCCTCGTGTATGTATTTATCCTTTCCCACAATCTGTATAAAGTTTTTGGAGAACACGGAGTTATTACAAGACACTACAACTTTGTTCTCCTGGTCGACCAAGAAACTAGTACTCATCCCAATACAACCCCGAGAATGGCATCGGAGATCGAATTTAGACACTGTTAGGAACTTGCTCCATGAAATATCTCCGGCACTCTCCATCTTTGTCGCTATCCATACCTCAGAGCTCCAAACAGCAAGCAAACAAAGTTGTTGCTCTTCTGATCTAGTCACTGATAAAGCCAGATCAAAATAAGAACGAGGAGCATCCTCGGGAAGAGACAGACTTTGGAATCTCTCCGTTGAAAAATCAAAATTTAGTAAGAAAACACCTAGTTCTCGTCGACAATAAGCAAGCCAGTAAGTACTTCCCTTCACAGATATGCCAAGACTCTGAATCCGTGGTATTGACCAGCTTCCAGTCTCACCAATGTTCTCCCACAATTTGGAGGTAAAGTCATAGACTTGGTACTTAGTTTGAGTTGGGACACGACCAGGATACATCCTCAAGATTTTGTAACAGGAGGATTCGTAATCGTAACCGAGAGCATAGTGGTTGATTCCCTCGTAGCTAAGCATGGGTTGGACGATCCACCTGGTTTCACCTGTACATGGATTCCAAACAACTAGTCTGTTGTCCTTGGTGGTGCATAGCAACAACCCGTTGCAGTGAAAGACGTTACATATATCAACTTCTTTTGAAGAGTTATTAGAAAGAGGTTCTTCTGAAGAGTTTTTAGAAAGAGGATCTTTTAGGCTGATGTGACATGTTACCTTGGCAGATGGAACATTCTTCTTGTCGACTCTATGGAGATCAACGCTCACTAAATAAACCCTAAAATCAATCAACATGATTAACAGAGGAGGCTGCCTTGGAGCATAAGCAGAATGTTTACTAGCAAGTCTCCCATCTTTGACCAGAGCGTTCCATCTTCGGGATGTCAATCTCAATCGTGCCAGAGATACAGCAGGAACCCTAGATAGTATCTCCACTACCAAAGCCTCTTGGAGATGCATTGTGCTCGAAAACGACTGTTTCTAAAAACGATTAGAAAAATACTTAGGTTCAACCTTTATATTCACCCCCTCCTCTCTCAACCAATCAGATTGTTCTATCTAATATTTTATTTAAAAATAAATCAAAATTAAATTAAAAAGCAAAAAAACTTAAGGAAACAAATTCTGTATACTTTTATTTAAGGAAAGTTAAATATTGAATTGGTTTAGATTTTACAATTAAACGAGGTTATATATCGGTTTGGGTTTATAAATGAGAATTAGGGTTTAGATTTTATAATTAAATCAAAATAATGTCGGTTTGGGTTTACAAATGAGGTGGTTAGGGTTTAGATTTTACAATTAGAACAAAATTATATGTCGGTTTGGGTTTACAAATGAGGTGGTTAGGGTTTAGATTTTACAATTAGAACAAAATTATATGTCGGTTTGGGTTTACAAATGAGATGGTTAGGGTTTAGATTTTACAATTAGAACGAAATTATATGTCGGTTTGGGTTTACAAATGAGATGGTTAGGATTTAGATTTTACAATTAGAACGAAATTATATGTCGGTTTGGGTTTTCAAATGAGATGGTTAGAGTTTAGATTTTACAATTAAAACAAAATTATATGTCGCTTTGGGTTTACAAATGAGATGGTTAGGGTTTAGATTTTACAATTAGAATGAAATTATATATCGATTTGAGTTTATAAAAGAACGCTTTAAGTTTTAAATTTTATAATAAAATATACAGATTTTATTTTTATATTTTATAAGGAGATGAATGAATAGGTTCATCCCTATATGGGTGAACCCATTGTCCAAAGGATTGGGTTAAATACTAGTAAACAAGGGAGATGAGAGGGTTTGGACCTAAAACAACATTCGAAATAATTGCTCTGTGTGTGTGCCGCACTGATTCACGTCCTAGATTCAGCTGACTTTGGGCTTCTAGGCCCATGGGACAAGACAACCATAATCTACTCCCATCTTAGAGCCTATCAATTAAATTTACATGCCTCTCTCATGTGTTGTTACAATATGAAAGAAGAAGAAAATAAAGCTCATAAAGGTGTCCAACTTTTAAGATCATTCAAGATGTATTGCAAATGTAAGTCTCGTCACTAGTCTTGGTTTTATATACAAAAGAAACCAGAAATTTTGATTACCAGGGCAAAATTACAGAGGATAAAAACTGGAAATAATTTTAGAAAACAAGTATTTAAAGTAGCAATACATATTATATCATTATGTAATAACATCTCAAGAGTTGGATAACGTAATACATAAATAATTTAGTGCGACCATTATATATCACCAGCTCTGATACTTTTCCATTTTGCCTTACTCCAAGAACATTGTTGGTTGGATTTGAACAAAACTTGGAACATAACTGAGGACAAGTGACCATGTAGTCTCTGCATCATTATGAGCCACTTGTATATATTTACCCCCTCCCACAACGTGTAAGAAGGTGTTGGGGCCCCCACGCATACTGCTACACAATAAAACTTTCTTCTCCTGGTCGACCAAGAAATTCATCCCATTAAAGAAGCGAAAGCGCTGATGGAGATTGGCTAAATCCAATGATAGGAACTTGCTCCATGACGCAGCTACGAGTCTCTCAATCGTTGTTTTGTTCTCCTGATTTACTAGCGTCTTATCAATCTTAGTCGCGATCCATACATCTATATCGTGTACTTTACCGCTTTGAGTAGCTAGCAAACAAAGTTTCTGATCTTCTCTAGTCACTGATAAACTGATAACTTGATGAGAAAGATGATTACCCGGAAGAGACACACTTACAAATCTCTCTGTTGAGAAGTCAAAACTCAATAAGAAATCCTCACGTGTGTTTTTTTGCGTAGAAGCTAGCCAGTAAGTATCTCCCTTCACAGACACGCCACCACGACCATTCCACCGTGGTATAAACCATTCTATAGTCCCACCAACAACCCTCCACGAATTAGAGGTAAAGTCATAGATTTCGAACTCAAGGAAGCTTGGCATCAAGTTATTATGCTGATCCACTCTCAAGATTTTGTACTTGTTGCAGGAGGATTTACCGAGAGCAAAGTAATCGTTTTGCTTGTAGGTATCTCTTGGTTGGATCCACATGGTTTCACGTGAACACGGATTCCATACCACAAGTTTATTACTGTCTTTGGTGGTGCATAGTAACAAGCCTTCGCAGTGAAATACGTTACGTATCTCGACTTCTTCTGAAGAGTTACTAGAAAGAGGATCTCTTAGGCTAAATTGACTTATTACCTTCACCTTGCTGTTGTGAATTCCATGGAGATCGACACTCACTAAACAAACCCTGAAGCCAATCAACATAATAACCTGAGACTGCTTCTTTTCAAGTATATCTTTGATGAGATCGTTCCATCTTTTGGATGCCCATCGTAGTCGTGCCAGAGAAGCCAACGGAGCCCTAGAGAGTATCTCCATTTCCAACTCCTCCGGAAGATACATTTCCACTTGAGATTTCAGTGAAATAATTAGGGTTACATATATATACTTAGAAAACGAGAGAGAAATGAGAGGTTTAAACATTCAAATCGGTTGCTTACCATGAAAGTCCTTTGTTCTTTGCTGCTGCTGCCGCTTCACACGCTTCTTAGATTCAGCCATCATTTGGTATAAGGAGAAGAAGCGTACGGCCTCCAATATCTTAAGATTGGTCTTTAATATTAGAAGAAAAAAGTAACCGACGTGACGTTTCGAAATGTTTGTAAATTTTCAAATTTCAAATATTTAATTGGTCAACTGTTAAATTGGCATTATTTTAATTTTTTTTTCTAATTGATAATAACTGGTCGAAGAGGGGTTATTGATCTTGGAATTGGTTTGGAATGATTCTTTGGCGAAGACGAGAATTCATAAAAGTATGTGTACTCGTCACTGGTCTTTTTGGTTTTATATATATAAAAGAAAACAGAACAGCTATACCAAGACCACTACTAGATAGCTTGTTGGATTTGAACTAAACTAGCAACATAAGTGAGGAGAATTGGGCATCTGAATATATCTCCATCTAATTCATTCTCTTGTCTGATGTATATATCCTCTCCCACAACATGTAAGACGTTTCCCACAATGTATTAGGCGTTGTAGTAGGGTCCAAGTATATATGTTGACAGGCTAAAACTTTCTTCTCATGGAAGATGAACCCTAGATAGGCCGCTTTTTAGAACACTAAGTATACAATTAATTACCTTCACAGACATGCAAAGACTCCACTACCACTCCCCCTAGACATAAAATGGATTCAATCTTGACACACAATCTTGACACCAAAGATGTGTTGGAAAGTTGAAATTTTGATATAACTTGTCTGGTTTAGTTAACAATATACAAATCCCCATCAATAGAGAAGATAGGTAGAATGCAAAATATGAACTTTTCAAAAAGGAGAAGAAAAAAAAAATGAACTTTCAAAGTAAAAAACCCTTGCATGAACTCAAAAACAAACTGAAAAGGTTTGAACATGCAGGCCATCGGGTTTATATAAGCTTTGTATTCAGGTTGAATCTAAAGATCTAGTCAACCAGAACCATCTTCTTGGTTTCAGGATGCCTTTTCCATGAATCATGGACCATGATGCCTCCCAACGGTATTACATTTTCTTGGTTTCGAGTCATATATATATATATATCGTACTGTTCAGATAAAAGTGACAATATATTGCTCGTTTAACATGAGAAAGCCATCCAATCCAAGATTCAAAGACATTATTTTGGGATTCAAATAAGCAAACCAACTTCAACTTGCGCAGGATAAAAAGACAAGCCTCTTCCAAGAAGACTAGATACCTTGTTGGATCTGAACCAAACTTGGAACATAAGTAAGGAGATTGGGTATATCATATCTCCAGTATATTTATACACTTCTAAGATGTACAAATCATCTCCCACAATGTATAAAATGTTGTTGTAGGCCTGTTTACACACGAAAACTTTCTTCTTATAGTCGGCCGAGACAGTTAAACGAATATGAGAGTGAAAACGACGGAACTTGGACCACGACATGGCTCCGGTACTCTCCACCTTGGTTGCTATCCATACATCTGATTTGTTTCTCTCATCAGAGTCAAAGCTAGCAAACATACGAAATTGTTGCTCTTCTTTAGTCATCGATAAAGCCACATAAAGATAAGAATGTTTAGCATCCGAAGGAAGAGAGAGACTTTGGAATCTCTCGCTTGAAAAATCAAAACTTAGTAAGAAATAACGATCATGTGGTGGCCTGTCTTTACCAAGAGCAAGCCAGTAAGTAGTTCCCTTGACATACATGCCACAACTCTGACTCGGTTGTATGACCCAGTCAGTAGTCACACCAACACTGCTCCACTTATTAGAAGCAAGGTCATAGACTTCGGACATGGTGTGCCATCTATCATTGGCTAATCGTTGCATCCTCAAGATTTTGTAACAAGAAGATTTGTCTCCGTAACCGAAAGCATAGTAGTCGAATTCTTTGTATAAATTTCTGGGTTGGATCCACTTCATCTCGCCTAAACACGGGTTCCAAACAAATAGTCTATAGTCCTCGGTAATGCATAGCAATAAGCCGTCGCAGTGATAGGCGTAACGAATATATGCTTCTTTTGAAGTACTAGAAAGAGGGTCTTTGACCTTTTAACTTTGCTGATGGATCAACGTTGTTATTTTTAAGCCCATGGAGATTGATGCTCACTAAATAAACCCTAGACTCAATCAACCCGAGAACCAGAGTGGAGGAGTGCCTTGGAGCATTAGCAAAGTGCTTCTTAGCAAATCTCCCGTCTTTGAACAGAGCATTCCATCTTTTGCATGTTGATCGTAATCGTGCTAGAGCTACCGTAGGAACTCTAGAGAGTATCTCCACTAGCAAATCTTCAGGAAGATATACTGTGCTTCTCATCTTCTTTTGATAGGTCCCAATCATAGTCGTAAGAACACTAAGACACAAGATAATTTATTTAATGGGTAGTTTGAACTACTCTTTTCTAATATTTCTTTTGGTTTATATAGAAGAGGACTATTGAGTCCTAGGGGGATAAGGATAACACCAAGACAGAAAAAAGAATATCCAAAGCAACTTAAAATTGAAAAACAAAACACCAAAGCCTAACGAACTCCACCGGCCTCCTAACTCGTATGGACCTATCTCGTCGTTTGAGTCCATCAAACTTGGGATCGAAGGTTCTTTTAGACCTAAAACTTATAGTCTCGCACCAAAACGAGTGTCGTTTCCTACAGATTTTGTAACAAGAAATAATTCATCCTCGTGACCTAAATCAAGGAGAGGATATTCATCATCGGGTTGTGGGTCAAAACGGGTTCTCGGGCCGAGGAACTTTCTAACTGGGCCAAGCTTGAGCCAAGTCAAACTTAAGCAACACGAATGAGTTGTTGAAGCAGTAATGGAAAAAAAAAGAAGGAAGAAGTACAGAAACAGAGTATTTGGGAAGAAATAATTGGGATTTCATTCTTCCTCTCCTTTTTCATCCATGCTTCCTTGTTCGTAGAAATGTATCAGCAATTTCCTCTTTTGTCGAAGATACGTAGTTTCAAAACCTTTTAATTTGCAGAAAGTAAATCATTCAAGATATATCACAAAAAGTATGTGTCGTCACTGGTCTCTTTTTGGTTTTATTTATATAAAAGAAAACAGAATAGCTAGCTAGCCCTCTTCCTAAGACCATGCACTACATGTTGTTAAATATCAATACATGGATAGAGAACGAACATAAATTAATATGACAATAATATATCTATCTAGCAAAATGTTCCAAGACCTACTCCTAGATTCTAGATAGCTTGTTGGATTTGAACCAAACTAGGAACATAAGTGAAGAGAAATGGGCATCTGATTTCTCCATATACATTCACTCGTCTGATGTGTATATCCTCTCCCACAATGTGTAAGACGTTTCCCACAATGTCTATACTGTGGTAGGGTCCAAGTATATGTTCACACACTAAAACTTTCTTCTCATGGTCGGCCGAGACAGTTATATAAATCTTAGAGTGAAAACGATGGGACTTGGTCCATGATACGGTTCCCGTACCCTCCATCTTAGTTGATATCCATACATCTGAGAAGAACCCCTCATCATTAGCAAAGTCACAAGTAGAAAACATACAAAGTTGTTGCTCTTCTCTAGTCACTGATAAAACCACATGTTTCCCACGGGGAATATTAGCATCCGCCGGAAAAAAACAGACTTTGAAATCTCTCTCTTGAAAAATCAAAACTTACTAAGAAACGATCATCCAATCGACCATACGCAAGCCAGTAAGTAGTTCCCTTGACATATATGCCACGACTATGAATCGGTAGTATGTACCAGTCGGTAGTAGTACTCACACCAACACTGCTCCACGAATTAGAAGCAAAGTCATAGACTTCGGACAAAGTGTGCCGCCATTGGTAATCAACAAATCGACGATGCATCCTCAAGATTTTGTAACAGGAGGATATATTATCGTAACCGAGAGCATAGCAGTCATATTCATCGTAGGAATGTCTAGGTTGGATCCACCTGGTTGCCCCTGAACATGGATTCCAAACAACCAATCTGTTGTCTGTGGTGCTGCATAGCAATAAGCCATCGCAGTGAAAGGCGTTACGTATATCAACGTCTTTTGAAAGAGGGTCTTTTAGGCTGAATTGACCTGTTAGCTTTGCAGATGGGGCAACGTTGTTACTGTCAAAAATCCATGGAGATCAACGCTCACTAAATAAACCCTAAAATCAATCAACATGATAAACAGAGGAGGCTGCCTTGGAGCATAAGCAGAGTGCTTCTTAGCAAGTACTCTCCCATTTTTAAATCAAAGCGTTCCATCCTTTGGATATAGATCGTAATCGTGCCAGAGATACAGCAGGAACCCTATAGAGTATCTCCACTACCAAATCCTCAGGGAGATGCATTGTGCTCGAAAACAACTGTTTGTAAAATGATTAGGGTTGAATAGTAAATAAATTTTATTATCAGGACTGTGAAGAGAAAAACTGGAAATAATTTGGAAAACAATTATATAAATTAGAAATAGTTATATTACCCTGTTTCAGAAATCGGCCGATTACACGGTGTGGAGTGGCTAGACAATAAGGAGCCGCCGCGATTCGATTTTGATATGAGTTTTTACCAAAATATGATGTTAAGTGTGGGATCTACTATGTCATATCCAATTGAAAATATGATAAAATTTGTATAAATTGAGTTCACGATATCTCGGTAAACAAATCCATAGAAGTTATAAAACCGTAGAAGCTTAGATAGTTCATATAAATTAGTGTTATCATTCTAAATCAGTGGCTCTGGTTCTCTTCCCCTTTGCCTACTCCAAAGAAACTTGTTGGTTTGAACATAACTGACGACAAGTGAGCATCTAGATTCTGCATCATTTATGACTCTCTCCACTCTAAAATCAAAAACTTAATAAGAAATCATCACTTGGGTTGTCTTGACTACAACTACAAGCAAGCCAGTAAGTATGAACCAATCTATAGTTTCACCATTAACATCCCTCCATGAATTAGAGGTTAAGTAATCTCTAAAGCAGAGTGTTTTCAGATAGAAAAGAGAGTTTTTTGGACCTAAAAAATTTTCCTCATTCATAATTCTCACACCATAACGGGTGTCGTTTCTAAAGATTTTGTTTACAATATACAAATGCAAGATAAGATACAACAACTGTTTGTGTAGTGGGATAAATTATGCTCAAATAAAATACTAACTTAAAAAAAGAATGCTGTGACGACTTTGCATAACAAAATGGAGATTTGATTCTTTGTCTCTTCATGGATTCAGTATCAGTTTGGTTCTCCACATCTCTGCAATCACCTTACGCGGTGCAGGATCATCTGGTCCTTTGTCTCGTTGCCCCGAGGTGAAGTATAAATGCCCGTCCCAATACCCAACCAGCGTAGTCTTCACACGGTATGGCAACTTTCCAATCACGTACCATTTCTGCAGAGAACATAATTCCAGCAACTATTTACACTTTTTAATAGGATAGAGAGGTTTTAAGCATGAAGGAGTCACTGGGTTTTTTACCATTGTATTCAGGTTGAACTGGAAGATTTCACCAACAAGGACCATCTTTTTGGTTTCAGGATGCTTCTCTGTGGTGCCTCCAACGATTACAATGGAGTTGTTAACCACTTTCCAAGCAAATTCAATATGGGAATCCGGTTTTGGCATTGATGGCATAACTTTCCACTTCATTTCCTCATCCAGCATGTAGACGTCACTGAATACAACCTAAAACCACCAAGGTGAAAAAAGGACACATGATGTTCATAAATTGCAACACTTGAGGAACTGCAACAATGAAAGAGGGACTCATTGATATTTAATCAAACAGGTAGTCTATTGGATACCTCCATACGGCGTGAGCATTTGAAGATGGGGGATCCTGGTTTAGCCATGAAATCACCTTCTTGACCTCCAATGACAAAAAGCCGGTCATGCACTACTACGCATGCTCTACAGTCACACAAGAACAGTCAAAACTCAAATTAAAACGGAGGAAGGTGTATGAAGTAGCTATTATAAGGATTAATTACGACAGACTTCAACAGAGAACCTGTGAGGTCCTCCACGAGGGATTGGAATTTCACTTCTCCACTCCTTTTCCAATGCTTTCCCATCTTTTACCGCAATACTCCAGTGTTCAAGCCCTGGTGTATGCCGATTCTCCTTGCTTCCACCCATCACGTGGAGTCTACCTCTCCAAAGCTGAGTAGCTGGAGCATACCTGAATGTAAAAAAACTTTGTCACTCAGTTCCTCTCAATCATTTAGCATCACAGAAGATCTTTAAGCAGCAAAATGATATCAAAACGAGCTAAACCGCCATTTCTCAAACCCCAACATCATCTGTAGGAATGGTATGAAATCATCCTTACCTAGGAACTGGTAAAGGAACGAAGTCACTCCACGAATTAGTATCAGTGTCAAGCACAAATGTCTTAGCTGTAGGTCCTCTACATTGAGGACCATATTGACCAGTGACAATGTAGATGTATCTACCATCCGTTACCATCCCTAAATGTGAATGTGCCATCTCTTTTGGCATATCAAATCTTCCTCCCCATGTGTTATCTACGAAATTGTATATATCAACATGGGAATGTACCTGAATACCGAAGACACATAAAAACACAGCTTATCATTGGTCAGAAACCACCAAATACTACTGATCAAAGATCTCTTATTTTTTTGTTCTTTAAAGAAGGATATATAAAGAGGCTTACAATATCAATGGTGCCGTATCCAGCAAACACATATAGAAAATTCCTAATCTGAATAGCAGCTCCATCTAGACGAGGCACAGGAGCAGCTGCCATCTTCTCCCATTTAAGTTCAGGAGCAGCTAAATCTTGAAACGTTGCAGAAAGCTTTCTTTCCCTAACTTTATCGTTCTTCTTCTTCTCAGTATTGCTTCCCTGAAAAAGCACCAAAAGCAGACGCAAGAAGTGAGTATCTGAGCTTTTATCTTTTGTTTTGAGATCCAATTACATGAAGTTTACATCAACAAAGAGACAACATTGAAACCATTTACATTGGAATTAGGAGGAAGTTGGCCGATCACGGTGGTAAAAGAGGAGGGAAGAGACATCCCAACGGAGGAGAAACGATGAGAAGAAGCCCAAAGGAAGTCTCCAACAAGTCCGGCAGCTAAAAGAGCGAGGCATGAAACTAACACTAACCTCCCACAATTCTGTTTCCCAGCTTGCCTCGCCATATATTCTCTCTGCTTCTCTGTCTCTCTCTCTTTAAATTGGCATCTATCTCCCTTTGAGGGTTTCACAAACTTCAAGCAAAGGTTTAACCTTTTGGTTTTAAAAACACACAGATTTTGGTGTTTGGAGGTTGCAGAGGTGACGGATCTTGATCCCCGAGACCAGACGACGACGATGCAGAGGGTAAAGCCGTGTTTTTTTCTCTTCTCTCTCGTTATATATTTTATTTTCCTTATTTAAATAAACATTTCTAATGTTTGTGAAAAAACAAAAAAAAACAAAAACATTCAGGTTTTAAACGCAAACGCAAACGCAAATTCCGAGCTCTGTGTTTCTCCCTACTTTATCGCCGCCGGCTTCTATTGTCTCTCTGTTTATCAGAATTGATTCCGTCGCGCTCCGGCTTTAGCTTATTTGGTCAAAGGTTTTGGCTTTCTTCCCTTCTCACATGTTCGATTGTGTTAGTTGTAGTTACACACGTTTCGCTTATATGTTATCTGCTCTTCTTCCTTACTAGAGTTTATTTTAGACTATAATCCTGACTATATAGGTTCCGTTTTGAATCCTTCCTATCTTCTTGTTTTGCCTTTGTGGCTGGCTGGCTGGCTGCTACTGAAATGGAATTCAAACTCGTATAAATTTTTAAGATTTTGTGGTTTTTCTGGTGCAGGGGTTTAAGTGTCTGTTTCTGGAATGGCTCAGTGTGTGAGGTCAACTCTAAATCCTTTGAGAACACCCCACAGCGTGACTAGGACAGTGTCTGTTAAAAACCCAGCTTTTGCATCAGTCTCGTTCCTTAGAACATCACCGGAGTTCAAGAAATACCCAAAACCCTGTTCATTGGTTATGTCTTGCCAGGGGAAGGCCCAAACCCAGCAGGAGGAACGACCACAACTCTCTCTTGACGATTTAGTCACGAGTAACCGGAAAGGAGAGGTTCTTGGCACAATCAAAGACTCGCTTTCTAATTGTCTCTCTGAGACGAATCTTCTAGCGTCTGTTCCTGGTCTGAAATCTAGAATCAGGGGAAAGGTTAGCAATGTTTCCTTTTTGTTTCGTATCTTTCTGAAAAGACCAAGTGCTAGACCAACACAATTGTCGATTTTAGAATTGAGAACTGATCAAGATATTGATATTGCAGGTCAGAGATATTTATGATGCTGGTGATTATCTGGTTCTTATTACAACAGATAGGTTGAGTGCATTCGACAGAAATCTTGCTTCAATTCCCTTCAAAGGCCAGGTTTGTGTTCTATATTCAAAGCTTTACAGTGTTGCTGAATAATGGATCAAACTGCAACGAATAATAAGTTTGTGTGTGTGCTTAACTTTCAGGTTCTTAACGAGACAAGTTTGTGGTGGTTCAATAACACACAGCATATAACTCCAAATGCAATTGTTTCATCTCCTGACAGAAATGTTGTTATCGCAAAGAAGTGCTCGGTTTTTCCCATAGAGTTTGTGGGTTAGTGTGTGTTGGATCTAGATATAGAGTACCTTGTCAGACACTTCCCTATGCAGCCTCTATTTGCTTTAGTTCTAAGATGTTCTCTTATGTTTGTTATTTGTAGTGAGAGGATATGTGACTGGAAGTACTGACACGTCTCTATGGACGGTGTACAATAAAGGTGTTCGGAACTATTGTGGGAATGAGCTCTCAGATGGTACAGTTTCTTTTATTGCCATTTACTAGTTGTCTTCTTCTTTAAGTGCATCTTAGAAGATCATCATTAACATGCTGATTACTAAATTATGCAGGATTAGTAAAAAACCAAAAGCTTCCAGCTAATATACTTACACCGACAACTAAGGCTGCGGATCATGATGTGCCCATCTCTCCAAATGAGGTCTAATAACCTGTTACAGTAAATAAATGTGGAAACCACAAGATACGTTTTTTGAGTCATTAGGTTGCTCTTTCTGTGATCTGCTTAGCTGTAAGACAAGAAGAATATATAAGCCACAATTGTGTAGTTCTGTGTTTTTCTAATTCTTCAGATGATTCTTGCAGATAGTTGAAGGTGGATTCATGACTCAAGCCGAATTTGATGAAGCAAGTAGGAAAGCTTTGAGCTTGTTTGAGTTTGGGCAGGTTAGTTACAACTCCTCCATCGAAAGCCATAGACTATAGTGACTTCATAATCTCTAAATTGCAGACCACAAGAAATCAGTTTCTTGATATATTTTGCTGGCTTCAATATTGAATTGTTGTGCTTTGTTGGAAGGTCTAATAGATTTTAATTATATCATGCTTGCTTCAGCGTGTTGCCAAGGAACATGGACTGATACTGGTAGACACAAAGTACGAGTTTGGAAGAAGTAGTGATGGCTCAATCTTATTGATTGATGAGGTCTGTTATCTTTTCTCTTTATTTCCATGTCTGTCTCTCTTTGAATACATAGTTGAACACATATCTGCACAACTGCCAAAATCACTGATTAGAATCATCATCCACTTGTACACATTGTGCATAGATTCATACACCCGATTCCAGCAGATACTGGCTTGCAGGTTCATATGAAGAGCGCTTCCAAAAAGGCCTGGAGCCTGAAAATGTTGATAAGGTTAGTAATTTTGCCTGTTATTGCCCTCATTCAGGTTACATTGGGTTGTAGTACTTTGTTCACTCACATGTTCTCTGTTTTTTAATCCAAATAGGAGTTCCTAAGATTATGGTTCAAAGAGAACTCCAATCCGTACGAGGACGAGGTATTGCTTACATCTTCACAATGTAATTTTCATTTTTCCTACTCTATCTAAGAACCCCTGCTAAAATTCTTGGTGTCTCGATCATCGGTAATTTTCAGGTCCTGCCTGCTGCTCCAGCAGAACTCGTGACTGAATTAGCTTGGCGGTATGTATTTTGATCTGAAATATTTTACTAGAGGATTGTTCTGTTACATGTTTTCGATATAGAAAGAAACATTGTATGTGTACATGATTTAGGCTCTGTAAGATCAGACATTCGCTGAACTACATTAGTTTTCGCTAGTAGTTTTGGTATTAAAAAAAAAAAAAAAACTGATGCGAGAAGCCGTGATGATGGCAGGTACATCTTCTTGTATGAAACTATCACTGGATCAAGAATTGACATTGTTCCGACTCAGGTATGATCCCGCTCAATCCCAAAATCTCTACTGTATCAGCCACGTTTAATCGGAGTTTCAAGCGTATTGATCTATAGCTTTGTTTACAGGAACCGATACATGACCGAATCTCAAGAAACACAAGCCAAGCACTTTCATCTCTCCGTCAACTTTGATCTTTTGATGTAACTTTTAGCCAAGGAGGCAGAGAGCATAGGTCTGTTTCTTGTTGCATTCCTGTGACCGATTGTTGTCGTAATTGATTTTGAATTGAAGACAGCTTAAGTTCAAAGAGCAGTCTTACAAATGAATAAAATTAATTGACCGGGTAAGAACCCAAACACTAAAAGAGTCTATTTGCTTTCATTCTTGACATAAGGCTTGGTAGGTAATTTAGAATATATATAGTTGTATTAACGAAGAAAAGATACGAACAAAGACAAAGACAAAGACATTCATCTATATTGACAACTGATGTTCAGAACCAGGATTGTAACACAGTAGAAAGGTAACAATTATCGATGAACAGACGAAAAACTTAAAACTTGAAGGTTTTAGTCACTATATAGTTCTGCCTATCAATGCTTTGTCGAGGTTAGTACTTAGCTGTAATTTCTATTGCATATTGGCATTACACAACTGCCTTTTTCCAAATATGTAATATCCTACCCTTCTTTCTGTTCCATATTATAAAACCGGCTTTAGCTTCTACATATAGACAAAATACTTCTACTTGCTTCTTTTATCAGTCTCTACTTTTCTGCAACCAAAGAAATTAAAACCATGTAGTTAATACCAATTTAATTTTAGAGAACCTTCAAGTTGCAGTCTGGCTTAAAATGCCTACCTTTTCATACTTTCTTTCTGCTTCTATCGAACCTGGAAAGTTCCAGGAAGAAGTATTAACAAGTGGTAACAATAGTTATGCGATAATGTGACTGAATCAAGAGAGAGTTTGCACCTACCAATTGCTAGGCTGATTGAAGTGACGAGGCTGCCTTATTTTCTGTAGTAACAGAGAGAGTAGCACAATTCTCTTTCTCAAACTCGGGGTCATGGCTTTCACTGGTCTTCGATGGGGAAGCAAAGAAGCTATCAGGCAGAGCGTTCTCCAGACTTGTCTCTTGCCTTGAGCCAAAATAATAAACGAACAGATAAGACTGGATGTTGTATATCATACAGAAACGACTTAAAGCCCTGAAAATGAGCAGAAACCATTTTTATTATCTTAGTAGCCATACCCGTTGTTGAGATGGTTATTGTAACCACGTTCTTGGCTGATGTTATGATCAGTATTACTCAGAAACGCTCGATTTGCTTCAGACTGAAAATGTCCTGAATCACCATTACCTGCTTAGGGGTTAGATAGGAGGGAGAAAGTGAATAAAAAGCTAGATAAAGCCAAAATTACATGTAGGGTTTAGAATAACCTTCGATGACATCATCACTGGTGTTTTCTGATCGAAATAGCAAGCTTTGATTGCCACGAGGGGCAAAATGAACGGGTGAGCCAATAACAAGACCACGCTGGTGATGGAGAAACGATTCACTGTCCATGTCGGGCAACTGCAGATTCAGAAATCTTTTCCTCTGGTATTCTATTGCTTGTTGCAGGTCAGCTGCCTGCTCAGCTTTTCTCCTCATCATCTCCTGTGTGTTAGAAAACATCCTTGGTGCTGGTAGCAAACAAAACAAGACTGGTCTTAGAAGAAATACCAAACAAAAAAGAAAGAAGAGATTGAGCTCTGATGAAACCATATCCAATCAAGCGTAGGCAAAAGATTCAACTAACCGAGGTGACAATCAAAGAGATCCCTGGAATCCATTCCAGATGGACTTGAACCAGGAGAATAGTTTCCTCTCTCCATCTGCTGCAGCATTTGTTGCTGCTGCCTTCTGCTATTATTTGATAAAAAACGATGATAAGAAACGGAAACACGAAAGAGAAGAAGAATGTGAAGAAGAGACAAAAAAAAACAGACAATGCAGGAGCAGTGGTTTCAACATACTTTTCAAGGATTCTTCCCTTCTCCTTGTATGGTTTAACAAGCACACGTGAGTCACAGATGAAATGAGGATTTCCTCTGGCCAATATGATTCTCACAGTTTCAGAGTGGACAAAAGTGACAAACCCAAACATTCGTTTCTGCTGGTAGGGGATCCTAACATCTTGCACTGGTCCAAAATTGCTACAAGAAAACAAGAAACATGATTAAACAGAGCCCGGCACACGTTAATAGACATCCACCAAACTTTTGATGATGCTAACACATAACAACATTGATTATTTTTTAAAGGATTACCCAAAATAATTGGAGACATCTTCATCAGTGAAGGAGCTGTCAGCTGGAAATGTCAAGTAAATCTGTTTAGATGCAGAGTTAGATTTATCTCCCATTCCCATAAACTCATCCCTTTCATGCCGGCCTGGACTACCATACCAGTAACCCTCTTCCCCAAATTGTCCTGCTCCTGATCTGCATGTACAAAACACCACCAAAAAAAAAAGAAAACTATCAATTTACATATCATATAGGCTAACACAAAGATTTCTTCAAACATACTTCAAACATAACATTGACTAAAGAGCCTAGGAGAAAACCAAAAAAAAAAAACCCAATCATTGGTATGTAAATGAATACCAAAAGTAGTAAAACCATACGAAAAAGACGTTAAGAACCACAATCATATAAGCAATAATTGACATCTCAGAACAAAACATCTAAAAAATCACAAAGATTAAAACTTTTCCATGATCCACCGCAACTTTGGGTTAAATCTGAAGTCTTCACCAACCAAATACACATTCTTGAGAGAAAAGAAACAAAAAAAAAAAAAAAAAAGCTTCATTTCATAGTTACCTGTGCGCATTACGCTGATGCAAGAGCAAACTGAGACCTTTTTCATACGACATTGGAGAACCAGAAGCCGCCAAGTACTGAGCAGCGGCCATTCGCTGCCTCTGAGCCATCTTCATCCTCATCATCTCCTCTTGCTGTCTAGTAACGTAATCCGGCGAGCCAAAACCACCAGGGGAGGAATCAAAATCATCACCCAAACCACCGTGTTGGAACCTGTTGTAACCGCCGCCGCCAAATCCGGGCTCCTCTGAGCCGAAACAAGCATCACTGGCTGAGAAACTCCTCTTATGCAAATGCGCATCTCCACCATTATCAGACGAGAAACCAAACGGATCCACAGATTCGTCCTTGTTCTTGGAAGAAGACTCGTTGAGGAACGACAAGTAGTTCCCTAGTTGATGCTCATCGAGTAAATCGCCGTTTCCAGTAGAGTCACCAGCAGCAGCAGCAGCAACAGCACCAACACCATCTGAAGCAAAAAGAGACGAACTTGCTTGGAAAGGACTCGAAATCATGTTAGGGTTACTTCCGAGAGAACCAGGGGTGGTGTAAGAAGGAGAAAGAGGGTTTCTAGAAAACTCCATAAACCCATTCCCTGATGAAGACTGAGACAAGGAGTGACGGTGGATGTTAATGGGTCTGGAGATAGGGTTCAATGGGGACGAAGCAGAGGAAGAGGAAGATCCATTAGAAGAAGAAGAAAGACCTAAAGCAGATTTAGCTTTGAGACAAACGGACTGTAGGAAAGTGTCGGGTCCAAGAGCCAAACGCATCAAATCTCTATTACCCAAGTCTTGTAAAAGCAAGTAACCAATGATTTTGGATGCGAAATCGGGTTCTAAAGTTCTGATCTTTGTGAAAAGTATCGAAGTAGGATCTCCCGGATCCATTATGGTCACTCTTAAATTTCTCTACTTTTTTTGTTTTCTCTGAGAGAGAAAGAGAGAGAGAGAGATTGAAGAAGGAGAAGAGGCTCTTCTTTTGTGTTTTGTGAAGAGAGAGTAGTAGTGGGTTACTCAAAAACTTGGTTTTTTTTTTATGTAGCGTTTAATGTGATGTTTTTTTTTTTTTTTGGGAGATTTGATTTGAGTATGATTTTGTCTTCTAATGAGGATTTATTTATAAAAGAAAAAAGAAAAAAAAAAAGGAGAAACGAGAAACTACTTTGGTAATGTTGTTCTTTCTTTTCGGGTTCTGTTTTTTGGTGTTTTTGGTGTTATCGGGTTTAGGGTTTTTTTTTTGAGACTAGGAGCGGGATTATAGTTAAAATCGAATTTGTTTTTGGCTAAAAAGATAATTCTTCATTAAGATTTTGTTTAACAATATCTTCTCTTGACCAACCGAGAGGTTATTTACCATTGGATGCATGCATGATTGTTTTGGTTTTTGATAAAGATGCGATGCATGGTTTCTTCTCTAGACACTCTCTCTAGTTATATTTTTTTTCTTGTCAACTGGTTGAATTTTATAGTTTTATGAAAATATGTTGTGACTAAGTGACTTATTTATATATACATAAAAAAGTTTTATACAATTATGTGTTCTAGGTTTTTTTCTATGTTTCTACAAATCTTCATCAATTAATAAGACTTACACGTTACGAAATTACTCAACTTCAACCAGATTTATACGAAATTTAGACAACTAAGTTTAATAAAAAGATGTATTAGTTACATGTCCTAGATTTAATTATCTTTAAACTAACATATTAACTAGTTTGAGATTTAAAATACAAAAAAATTATGAAATATAACTCTTCAAAGATTTTGTGTATCCGGCCCTACACTTTATAGTTTATTGTACATTGATTTTACGTGTCAACGTTTTATTTACTCAATTCGTGAAAATAGAAAATTATTTAAACAATTATAAATACTAGGTCATCTATTACATAATTTATAATTACTAGGTATTACTAGTTATTTTTGATTTATATATTGTGAGTTATGAGATTATTGATTGATTAAATGTAATCAAAATAGGAATTCACAGATCCTTTCTTTTCCAACCAACCACACGGTAATTTATTTTTATTTTGAATAAAATGTACAATTTATTCGAACAAAAATCTTTCTTACATCAAATGCATCGTGTGTTTAAGAAAATTTCGATCTAAGTATTGCTAATCTATAAAAAAATATAGTATGGTAAGAGCTAAACAAAATTATATCGGAGGTCTCTCATCGTGACGCCAACCATAGTGCCAAACATCCATCATATCGACCTCTGTCTTGGATGACGAGCAGTTTATTTCTAATTTGTCAATCTAGCAGTTTGATGAACAAAGGAGGGAGAACTGGTAATTCCCCATGTCTCCTGTTATTTCGTTCCTGCCACAGGGAATGGACTGCAATTTGAAACACATATTTCAGCAAAAATAGAGTGTTATTTCTAAGAGAATTTTTCGTCATGAGAGCTATAATAGTCTCCCAATCTGCAGAGAAGTTGGTCCTCATGAGCTTTGAAGTGAGTCATGTCCAAATTTCTATCGAGTATCAGCATTGAAAAAAATTGTCAACGTTGAGGGGGAAAGGGTTCTGGAGAGTGCCTCTCTGAAGAGTAGCATTAGATTGTGAGCATCTACTACTTTTTTTGTGAAATAATTTGTAGTTTATTTGACAATCGATAAAAATTGTGTTGTTTATATAGGAATTGGTGATTAGTCGACATAGTATTTAACTTGTGCGATACGGCACAATAATTTGTTTTTGCAGAGGCGATTTGGGCGGCAGATCAGGCTGTTAGAATATATCCCACATCGGAAGAAACATAATTCCCTTGACTTGGCTTCTTTATGTTAAAAGTGTGCTCATTTTTTCTTTTTGGAGTGTGATGTATCGCGGGAGTTGTCTGCTCAGGAGATTTCTCAGGATCAGTCTGTGGTCATTCCCAGTGTAGTGGAGAGTGTTTTGCAGCAGCTATAAGCAAGTATTTCAGCGTGGCTTGGGAGAACCATATCCCGATAGCCCAGTTTTTCGTTTCTTTTGGAACCGAGTGAACTCCCATGCTTCCCTTGTGCTAAAACCCTGTTTATATTGATCTCTTTTTCCTTTCTAAAGTGCAATGTCTGCTGATTACACCAACCCCGTATTACGTATACTCTCTAAAGCTGTCTCAATTTGATTCATTTACTCAACTTGAGGTGTCCTTTGTTTATGAGTTAGCGCTTCAGCCTTAGTGGCATGTAAGCCGATGCCCATATCTATACACCCCTGCTGACCTGCAACATCAATTAAACGTCCAAGTGGTGACCAACGATCATGCCAAAAGGAAACATTTTTCCCATTCTATATCTCATACCACACAAAATCCATAGCTATGTCGCGATACTTCAGTAATTTTCTCCACATCCACGAGCCAGCAGCAGATGTATACTTGATCGACCAAAAGGAACCCTTCCTCATTAAACAAGTCCAAAGCCATCTAACCCACAGGGAATATGATGAGAGAATTTGCTGTATGAATTTGAGACAACTTTCTTATTCAAAGAGGGTACTCACCACAAGAATGCAGAGCACAAACTATCTATCTCCTTAATGCAGGCACTAGGCAGTCTAAAAGCAGACATCCAGAAGTTTGTGAGGCTATGGATCACCATACTGAAGAGCTGTAAGCGGCCAGCAAAGGAGAGATGTTTCACCGTCCAACTTGCTATGCGGTCCCTTATTTTTTCGAGCGGAGGTGAGTAATCTGATGACATCATACGCCTGGTGAGTAGAGGTAAACCAAGATAGCAGACTGGTAGAGAGCCAGATGTGAATAGGAAAAAGCTCAAATTCAAATCCCTGTTACACTCTTTTATTCCTGCCATATAAAGTGTGGACTTCTCAAGACTAATGTTCAGCCCTGAAACCTTCTCAAACTTTCCAAATATTTGAAGAATTTCCTCAATAGATGTTTTAGTTCCATCTATGAAACCAATAAGTCATCAGCAAAACACAGATGTGTAAGCTGGATGTTGTGACACCGAGGATGATATCCTATTCGTCTCTCCAAAGCTGTCGTATATAGCATTGCAGATAGAACTTTTATGCATATGAAAAACAGGTATAGAGATAAACAGCATCCCTGACGGAGCCCTCGTTCACTACGAAAGAGACCCAACAACTCGACATTTACTTGCACTGAAAAGAAGTTGCAGGAAAGGCTATTGAACTGAATCGAATGCTTTGGAGATGTCAATCTGCATTGCACTTCACGGTGATAAGGTGTCTTTGTGATAATCCTTCACGATCTCTGAGGCCAAGAGAACATTTTCCATCAAAGTCGATCTTTGACAAAATCATATTGGTTTGGGGAAATAAAATGTGGAAGTAGCCGCTTCAGCCTATTTGCGAGAATCTTAAAGATCACCTTATACATCACAATGCAGCAACTTATTGGTCGGTAATCTTTCATCTCTTTAACCTCTTTTTTTCTTCGGTACAAGAGCTACTATGGTAGTGTATACTCACATAGTGAAAAGAAGATTGAATAGAAGCAACAAAATCTTTCTTCACAGCCGACATGTCTCCTTGAGAATTCCACTGTATAACCGTTTGGACCCGGACTCTTATCATTGGGCATAGAGAATAGAGCAACTTTAATTTCAACCTCAGTAACCTCCTTTTCAAGTTGTGCTCTGTCCTCTGCAGAACATCGATACCCAAGCAAATCACTCAACTCTGCCTCTGCAATCCCTTGATAGTTTGGCAACTTATAGCCTAGAAATTCATGGAAAAATCTCTCAGCCTCTACCTTGATCCCCTTTTGTGTATCTATTATAGAACCATCAGCTCCCTACAACTCTTTAATCGCGTTCTTAAGCTCACGCACCTTAACAGCCTTATAGAAAGACTTGTTATTTCCATCACCCATCTTTAGCCAATAGAGTTTGGATTTTTTCTTCAGGTATCGTTCTTCCAGACCCGAGACAAAAGACCAGCGACTAGAAGCTGCAGATTCCTGTCTCATTGCCAACTCCGTAGGATTTTGCAACGTCTCCAACTGATTTTTGCATAATTGTGCGTAAGCTTTCTTTGTCCTTTTCTCCAAGTCACCAAGGGAATCTCTGCTTAATTGCTTGATTTTAGGCTTCAGAGCCTTAATTTTTTTTTAAAACCAGAACATTGCAGAGGTTGACTGATAAAGTGGCTCTGTGCTGTCCCAAAACTCTTGAACCAATGGCTAAAACCCTGTGTTATTCACCAAGCATTTGTGAATTTGAAAGCATGCCCAGACAAGGCTTGTCCACTCCTATTTTGATACGACATCTTAAATGATCAGAACACCCGCCAGCCTCAAATATCCCATATGTTTGTTGATACTTAGTGAGCCAAACATCATTCACCAGTACGCTATCTAATTTCTTGCAGAGTATTTAGAAGCCCACGGAATGGACTCACGTAAAACTATGTTTTCCTTAACCCCTCGACCCTTCGTCAGTACAACAGCACAGTCAACTGTTGTTGCCGTCATTGTTGCATTAACTATCAAAGTTGTATCAAACGAAATATCGTCTGTCTCCAGCTCCACATTGTCCTCCGCATTTCGTACTGCATTCTCTTTCTCATCATCCTCATCCTTACTACTAAGAACAGAGTAAGAATTTGATAAAAGAGATCTTTCACCAGCAATAAACTCCCCTTGCTGCTTACGAGGGCTCCCCTTGTGCCCCAGATTTTTGTGGTGTTGTCCATCCTTGATCACTGTCTACCAGCGGAGGAAAATTTGTGTCCACCACACCAACTGCAGGTGCCATGTTATGTTGGATCATCTCTCCTGAGCCGACTATGTTAACTAGAGCATTCTCCACACGTTTCAGTTCCGTCTCCTTCTGCATACTAGGGCATGTCAGAGAGATGCTTGTGTTACTTACTTCAACGTAACGACAAGCCGAGATCATGTGTCCCCATTTCCTACACCTACTACACTGAGGAGGAAACCACTGATATGAATACTTGACCACCACATCTAACTCACCTTCCTCTTCCACGGAGAATAGATACTCTGAACGCAACTCCTTAGTTAAACCGGCTTTCGCTAGGATCTGAGCTTCCTCAAAAGTGACAAAAGCCTCTGTTTTGGGATGCAACCGGATTTGCTTGCCCACCACTCTAGAAAAGAACTCCAGCCCCTTGTCAGTGTACATGGTTGGCGGTACATTCTTCAAAACTACCCACAAAGGAATTGACTTCATTGCCGGTTGTGCCTCCTCCGCAAAAGGTGTCTATTTAGATAAAAGCATAGGTATCCCCACAATGTTCCACATACCTCTATTTAAAACTCTATGTCTGATAACTTCACTACGGATTCGAAAATTAACCGTTGTGTCATTGATAGCAAAAACATCTATAAGAGAAGATGTATCTCTCAACCTCCAAATTTTCTTGACGATCATATGAATCTTGCCCACATGTGGGGACTTTGTGTTTAGAAATTTCCCTACCAGGAAGTCTTCCCATAGAGCTTGCATCCACAAAAACACTCCTAGGAACAACCACTCGTTTCTTACCATCCACCTCTAAGACAACAAAATCTTGCTTTATAAAAAGTATTCTTCTGCACCGCTTTTAATCAGTCCCTCTGATTCTCTGAAGCCAAACCAGCCGATTTAGACAACGGGACCTCAGAGAGCCCTCGCTCCCCACTCTTAACAACCCCACTTGGAGAACTCTTCGATACAAAATGCTCATCTCCCTGCACCGAACTCCTCTGGCTCACAGCAGCAGTCGACGAAATCGTCAACCCCTTCACCTGGGAAGCAGACTCTCCTAGATTTGACGGCGGATCCGCGGATATCATCAAAATTGGCTAAAACAATCCTAATCGCCTTTCCAATCGCCTGCCACGTCAGCTTTCCAAAATTTCCAAGTCCTTTCTACTTAGATCGATTACGTCAGCTTATAGCTTATAGTCGCTGGTCTTTTGCTAATCTATAACCATACGGTTATTTAACCATTGGATGTTTCATCTTTGGTTTGATAAAGGTTGAATGCATGGTTTTGCATATTTAAATTCAACTAGTTTACTAAACTTAGGTTTTAGTAGTTTTTTTATTTTTACTTTAAAAATTTTAAATTGAATTTATGCATGAAGAGATTATTGATTCGTAAAATTTAATCAAATTTATAAGTTCTTTAAAATATTTATTTTAATAATATATGTGTTATTAGGTTAGTGATTACGACAAAAAAAAGTTAGTAATAACAACAAAAAAATGAACTTTCCAAAATATTTGGGTATCCATTCATTCGAAAGTCATTTGAGCAATTTCTGTTTACAATTGTTATCTATTTATGGATGTTCAACGCACATGGATTTTAATGTGGAAAAACAAAAAGTTGGTTTGCTCTGCTATGGTTCTATATGTCTTAACTTGTTCGAATAATTTGGAAAAGAAAAGTTTATCGTTATATTTTTGTCGTCTTGTATATCATTTAAAGTTTATGAAAAGTTGGTATTAATAGATTAGTGATTACGACAAAAAAAAACAAAAAACTTTCCAAAATATTTGGGTCAATACACTTGAAAGTCATTTGTGCGATGGTTTTACGTGTCGCACCTTGTTCGAATAATTTGGAAAAGCAAAATTTATCGTTACATTTTTGTCATCTTGTAATCATTAAAAATTTATGAAAAGTTTATGTATTACTAAACTATTGTTCAATAAATTTTAATAAATAATTATTCTCTTAATTGTTTAATTAATAAAATATGTGTTATTCAAACGCTTGAATTTTAGGTGACTTTTTATTGTAACTTTTTGAGTAAAAATTTAGTAGATAAAGAAAAAAGTAAATAAAAATTTAACTTTTAAAAATACTTATAAAAATTTAGATGACTTTTTTGGTTGTAATTTCTGATGTTAATTTTTTTTTGTTCTCTGAATTAATTAAGTTGGGTGTTCGTTTTCCTAGGCTTGGTGCTCGTTACGGTCATGTAGCTACTTTGTTTGATACCAATATCTATGAGGCTTTGTCTATTGAGGGGAGAAGATAAAAGCTTATGGACAACTAGACAGTGTATAGAGATGTTTAAGTTATTTGATTTTCTTCTCCAATTGGGTTTTGCATCTCTGTATGGCGGTTTGTGGTTTTCCGATTATTCAAAGGCTATCCGGAAAAAACTTAACATCAAAGAGATCACAACTGAAGAGAACAACGTTCTTATTTAAAGATTCCATGAGAAGTTTGAAGATTTGAGGAAGTTGATTTTATAAGTTGTATTCAACATGTACCTTTATAGAATCTACTCACACTTTTGAAATTTTGATTTTTGAGATGATTTAAATAAACCTATAACGCAAGATTATATAAGTTATGTCATATTTGAGATAAAATTATTTCTAAAATACAACTTATAAAATCTATTGGTACCATGAATTCCTTGACTCTGTTTATTTTCATCATCTCATGTAGAAAATACAACTTATAAAGTACATTAAAGAGATTGCTAAAGGTATTCATCCAAATGTGAAATGAAGATTAACAGACTGAGAAAGGACATCACGAGTTTTAATTTTTCACCATGTATATAATGTTCATATGTAACTATTTTACTTTATTTTATTATTTCTAGAACTTTATAACAAAATCAAATAAAAAATAATTTTAGAAAACTCTAGAACTTTATTCTACTATGAAAAGTTGCAAATCCCGTTTTGTATGTGACACTGCCATATATTCTTCGTAACGCCAATGTAACTGAAAGAAATTAAATAATTGTTATTCTTGTTAGAGAATAAAAACAAATTTATCATTACTTTTTAACTTTTTACCGCAAAAAACTGAAACGGACCTCTCTGCTTCGATAAGGGCGCTTTGTTTTTTTTTTTTAACTTTCCCCTGAATCACTCTAAGACCCGCGCGTGACATAAATATTTCCTCAGTTGGAAAATATTCCACTAAGACGAGTGTACGGGTGCTTAAGGTACTCTACATCTGATCTCCACCGTTAAAAAGTGAATCAGAAGTTAATGTCAAAGATTTTTGCTTTTTTACTTGGGACACGTGAGGGTTCTCAATGGTCACAGTCACAGTCAATTTGACCAGAGTTCGTATTATTTTGTTGGCAGAGCCATGCATCAGACAATTATGATACAAAAAAGTTAATGCTCTTCATGGAAAACGAGATTTATCAATTTGCCCAAAACAAAACACCAACAAAAAAAAAAGTGAACGTTATTTTTTATGTGGTTTTTTTTAATGATTTTATTTTAGCTAAATAAGATTTTTAAAAACTGGTATTATGTATTTTCCGGAAATGGATAAAACAATGATGACTATCGAGGACCAGTATCTAAACATTTTAAAATTAAACATGGGGCAATAAGTTTTAGTATCCTAGGTGTATGAGTAGAGGTGTCACATCATGAATGCCACAAACAAATCATGTTTACATACTTTTGTTCTTTTGGGCAAATTTGGTCTCTCTCTAGTCTAAAAGCTGTTTTCCAATGTAAGCTAAATCTTTTTTTTCCCCCCAAGATTAGGGATAAAATTATCAAACATCAATAAAAGGCCCAAGAAAGGCCCAGTTAAATCATGTTACTTTCGAAACAGAGCCCAGTTTCCGGAAAATATGTTTGACAAAATTAAAAAAAACAGAGGTGGCCCAACGACGTATGTGTATGTTTTGGTGATTCTTTTACGTTGTTGGTTGCATTTTAACCTATAGAAGTGTATGTAAGTAGCATTATTACATCACATATAGCCTGAGAATAGGTGTTGACAAATAATACATCATTCCAATCAATGATAGGTTTCATTTTTTTGTTAAGTAGGTGGGTGTGTCGTGGTCTATAATACTGTAGCAATATGCATATGTGTCTATACACGTTTTATTGTAATTTCATTTTTGATATATATGGGGATGGAGTCCTCCTTAGTTGTTATCTTTGATCGTAAGGTTTTCACTTCATTGTTTTGTTAACATTATCACATTTCCGGCCCTGTCGTACCATATGCTAAATAAAGTTATGTCATAACAAAATTATACAATAATGAATGGAGAAAGCATATTATATAGCAAAAATGAATGTAACCATATATAGTTGAGCATATGGGCTTCAACTACGCCCTCGCAATTAATTATCTTCCCTTTCTTTGTTCATTAAGACCTGTGACTTTCTTATTGTTTATTACCTCCATTTTTCCATTTCCAGTTTTTAATTTTCGAAAACAAAAAAAAGTTAGGGAGACAAATATTATGTTATGTTCTTCGTGAGTTCGTATGCTTACTAAATACGCCAGGGAGACAAATATAAAGTTAATTTTGTCCCCGGCCCAAGTAAGACTTTTGTTGGAGTTTTAACTATTTTACGCAAGATATACATAATGAGAGCTAGGAAGACTTCTATTGCCGTGGCGATATTTTTGTACCGACAATTATAGTAAGTAAGAACAATTAAGGATATAACTTCATTTCTAATCCAAGTACCATTTCATAAAATGCAGCAGAACCCAAGCTGCTAATATTTGTGAACGTATACGGAACTCTTATTTTGCCATGAGAGTTTAGAGAGTTTTTGTCCGACGACTACAAAAATAATTAATGTCATAACTCATAAGTAACAAAGCTAACTTCAAGATGTAGATCTCAATCTACACCTACACGACTATATGATCTATACGAATACGATGGTACCCAATAAAAGCGCATTATTGTTTACGTATATTATTAATACGCGTGCCATCGATCTATCTATCTCCTTCTCTTAACGCATTTACCAGTGACAAAAATACTAATAATCCATCGTGTGCGTACGTAGATCTATAATTAAGATATACATGCATTGACATTTGAACCCCCCCCCCCCCCCCCCCCCCCNAAATATAGATATACATGCGCCATATAAAATGTAGCCATATTAAAGACAATCCATTAAATGAATTTAGTTGTTTGGTGATTGCAAAAGCTTATAAATATTCTCTTTCAACGTTTTGTTTGTTCTGTTCCTTATTACTATTCGCTCTCCCACCAACAACAAAAACAAAAGAAATAAACAAAACAGTAGAATATCTCTTTCTCTCTATAGAATTGTTGTAGCTACTTAAGAGAGAGAGAGAGAAAATAAAAGAATTATGGAACTGGAGGGCTCGAGTAGTGGCCGGAGGCAGCTGCCGTCAAAGGCGGAGATGAGCCGTGGAGCATATTTGGCGTGGGAAGACTTGACGGTGGTGATACCCAACTTCAGTGATGGTCCGACCCGAAGGTTGCTCCAAAGGCTAAACGGATACGCAGAACCGGGTCGGATCATGGCTATAATGGGTCCTTCCGGATCCGGAAAGTCCACTCTTCTTGACTCTCTCGCAGGTTCGTTCTTTCTTACGATTCAACTGCTGCATGCATAAGCATACGGCATACCACATATGACATATCTATCTTCTGAAAAAAAAAAGTTGGTGTTAACTGTTAACTACTAGTATTATATTTTAATTGATAAATTATAATAATGTTTTAATTCTAGATATTAGTCGTAATCTGTGATATGTACTTTCGACGTCCGAAAACACCAAGATTCTACAATTTTCTGAATTCATATATTTCTATAAATTCATTATAGTATGTTTACCAAATCTATCACATCATATAATAGATGATCGTAACCTGCTAATTAAAGTTATAACTTATAATAACCCTTTAATAAATAAATTATAAATAAACAGTTATCGGCCTTTTTGGGTTTTTTTTTTCTTTTCTTTACTTCAATCTTTCTAGTTGTTATGATCACCATATGATAATATAGCTCGAAAGCTGTTTATTGAATGTCGATAAACTTGTAACTGCGGTTGCATGCAAGGAACGGCAGAAAAAGTACTGTATAAAGTTTAACTCATCAATGCAAAATTGATTACTGAAGCTGCCCTACCTTTCAGATATTTATCTCCATTTCCACATCCCAATACAAAAAGAAAGCATATTTATACTACTGTTCTGTTATTATCTTCTCATAGATAGAAATTATAATCGATTAATAAAAATCAAAATTTCCCGAATTATCTATCCACAGGTAGACTTGCAAGAAACGTGGTCATGACCGGTAATCTTCTATTGAACGGCAAGAAAACTAGATTAGACTACGGTCTCGTTGTAAGTTTCCTCGTTATAAATCTTTCATCCCACAATTTCATAACATGCAGCTAATTTGTTAGTTCACTAGGAAGTGGGAAATGTCCCTGTGGCTTGTGATCGCGAAACGTTATCAATTTTTCATTTATGGCAACAATTAGACAGCTCCTACCTAAGTACATAGTGGTGCAAAGGTCAAAAATGTAGTATTACATTATTTTCTTATAAATTTATGATAACATAGGCCCATTAAAAATGTATATATTTATTACCCATAAATGTATAACTATAAAAATATTACCTTCAAAACTAATATAAACCAAGCTACCTATGATATTTATAGCAATTTTAGATTTATTTTCACTTGATTTAAAGAGAAATCCAACAACGAGGTGAATTATTACTCTTGAAGTGTATGGATTTTGTGATTATGTATACAGGCATATGTGACACAAGAGGACACATTGTTGGGGACACTAACAGTGAGGGAGACAATAACATACTCAGCTCACTTGAGACTTCCAAGTGATATGTCTAAAGAGGAAGTGAGTGACATTGTGGAAGGCACAATCATGGAGCTTGGTCTTCAAGACTGTTCAGACAGAGCCATTGGAAATTGGCACGCTAGAGGAGTTAGTGGCGGTGAGAGGAAACGTGTCAGCATCGCTTTGGAGATCCTCACTCGTCCTCAGATCCTTTTTCTCGACGAACCTACGAGCGGTTTGGACAGCGCTTCTGCGTTTTTCGTGATCCAGACGCTTCGGAATATCGCACGAGATGGCAGAACCGTAATATCCTCGGTTCATCAGCCTAGCAGCGAGGTTTTCGCGCTTTTTGATGATCTTTTCTTGCTCTCGAGTGGTGAGTCTGTCTACTTTGGTGAAGCCAAGTCTGCTGTTGAGGTAAACCCTATACTCTTTGCTTCCTTGCACCCCAAGAATTATAAAGTTTCTTTTGTTTCATTTTTTTGTCTTCATAGTAAATAAACTCTGTTTTGTTTTTGCTTGTTTGAATGAAGTTCTTTGCAGAATCGGGTTTCCCCTGCCCGAAAAAGAGGAATCCTTCCGATCATTTTCTGCGATGTATAAACTCTGACTTTGATACAGTCACAGCTACACTCAAAGGATCTCAAAGAATCCAGGTGTGGAAGTAACCCTTATAAATATCTAGTAAACAAAATCCTAGTGTTTGTCACAAAACATAGGAAATTATAAGTCGTTTTGATAAAGAATCAATCTTTTGATGGAGATTTTATCAAAGGTCAATACTTATTCTATTACAGGAAACACCAGCTACATCAGATCCTCTTATGAATCTAGCAACATCTGTGATCAAAGCAAGGCTTGTTGAGAATTACAAGCGTTCAAAGTATGCGAAATCCGCAAAATCTAGGATTCGAGAACTATCTAACATCGTAAGTTTTCACTCCATTTTTCTAAGTTAACACACGCTTGGATTCCATAACGTGTTTTCTTTCGCAGGAAGGGCTCGAGTTGGAAGTAAGGAGAGGAAGTGAAGCGACCTGGTGGAAACAACTAAGGACATTAACAGCAAGATCATTCATAAACATGTGTCGTGATATTGGCTATTATTGGACAAGAATAATAAGCTACATAGTTGTTTCCATAAGCGTAGGAACCATCTTCTACGACGTTGGCTATAGCTACACATCAATCTTAGCCAGGGTTTCTTGTGGTGGTTTCATCACTGGTTTCATGACCTTCATGTCCATTGGAGGCTTCCCTTCTTTCCTCGAAGAAATGAAGGTAACTAACTAATAATAAAAACCCTACTAAAATCTCACAAATCTTGATTCTGCTCCATCGATGAAAATGGGATCTTGCGTTGTGACTTGTTTCAGATTTTCTCTAAGGAGAGGTTGAGTGGATACTACGGCGTTTCAGTTTACATCCTCTCGAACTACATCTCTTCTTTCCCGTTCTTGGTTGCCATTTCGGTTATCACAGGAACTATTACTTACAACTTGGTGAAGTTTCGTCCAGGGTTCTCGCATTACGCTTTCTTCTGTCTCAACATCTTCTTCTCAGTTTCTGTAATAGAGAGTCTCATGATGGTTGTGGCTTCTCTTGTTCCAAACTTCTTGATGGGTCTTATCACTGGAGCTGGCCTCATTGTAAGAACAGAGCAACCTCTGTTTTCGTTTTTACTACTAAAAATGCTTAGAAAAATCTTGAACCTGACTTCTCTTTTTATGTTTGGAAAAGGGAATCATCATGATGACTTCTGGATTCTTCCGTCTTCTTCCTGATCTTCCCAAAGTCTTTTGGCGTTATCCAGTTTCTTACATAAGCTACGGTGCTTGGGCTATCCAGGTCAGTCAAGAAATGAACTCTTTTAGCTTATCCTGATCCAAGAACAGGAAAACGTTTGTTAGGTAATAGAAAAGGTTGAACTTTTGAATGTGTTTTAACATAAGAACATTTGGGATTGTTCCAGGGAGGGTACAAGAACGATTTCCTAGGGCTAGAGTTCGAGCCTTTGTTCCCTGGTGATCCTAAAATGACAGGAGAAGAAGTGATTGAGAAGGTATTTGGAGTAAAGGTGACGTATTCAAAATGGTGGGACTTAGCTGCGGTTGTAGCGATCCTTGTGTGTTACAGGCTTCTGTTCTTCGTGGTCCTAAAGCTGAAGGAGAGAGCAGGACCAGCTTTAAAGGCGATTCAGGCGAAAAGAACCATGAGGAATCTCGACAGAAGACCTTCTTTCAAGAGAATGCCTTCTTTGTCTCTTTCACTGTCGTCAATGTCTTCAAGGAGACACCAACCTCTCCGTTCACTTTCCTCTCAAGAAGGCCTCAATTCTCCTATCCACTACTAAAAGACATATATAATGTATAAGTTTTAATGTGTTCTGCATCTTTTGTATGATTAATCAGCTATGTCGATCGTTGGATAAAAAGAACAAACTAACCAAGTTTGGTTTACTAAACCCTACCGAAATGTTCCACTATTGAAACTTCACTTTAAGGGTTTATCGGTTTATGTGACACAAGAAAGGTAGGCGTGCACAAGTAAAAGAAAAAAAACACAAATTTATAGATTACGGTAATACCAGTTCAATATATAATTTTATATATGGTACCAATATCATGATAAGAACTATAAACGAAAACCTTATTACACCAACACGTTCTAATAAAGGCCACTCAAATTTTGAAGTAGTATTGTATCTGGACTAAAGAAAGATTAGGTAAATTTCAAAGAAATTTATATAACACAATTAAGAAAACAACATTCCAAGATATATAGTTTACTAATAATTTGTGAAATCTTTAAGAAGTAAACTGATGCGTCTTTTATTATATCAGAGTCAACGTAAACATACCTACCTCTCTCGAAGACTTTGAATAGTTCTCTCTATTAAAATATTCCATCTAAAATAATTGGTTGGATCATTCTCATAGAATGCATTAAGAATTAAGAATTGAGAGCACTATTAAACATGTCCAAGTACTAATCAGAATCAATTTCGAGATTAAGATTTTATATCCCACCAAATATTTACATTGTATCTACAAAAAGATATGACTAATTAGGATGGACCCTCAAAGGAGAGCATAAGTAAGAACGTGCCAAAGATAAAAACAACCACTCTGCCAATAACATATTTCTGGGGTCAAAGTAAACTACATATCATTTGTGGAGCATAATACATGTTTAGGATAATCAAATGTTAATCCGTGACTAAACTTATGAGAATCTTATATATATATATATATATATATATATATATAATAAGAGAAGGTTTTTTCTAACTTTGCCTAAGAATGTGACATTTGGCACTCTATATTTGTGACACATGTCATTCTTATTAATTTTAAATTTAACATTCTAATTTTTTTTTACTTTATTTTATTTGTATCTTATATAGTTTGTTAAAAAAATATTATTGTTGTATAGTTTGCTTTTTGAATTTCAACATTGTTACAAAAATATCTTCCTTCCATTTTTTAGTTTTAGCATCTAATATATTTCATAATGAAATCATACATCACAAAACCTAAAAAAAAAATACTGATCAACCCAACTAAAAAATATAAACAAATTGAAACCAAATAAAAATAAAAAAATCGTTTAATACTTTTAAAGTAAAAACTGAAACCAAATTAACTTATGATAGACTAATTTAAAAATATAGAAGATTTTCAAATATATA
>NC_025699.1:11938371-12029067 GCF_000633955.1 Camelina sativa | reverse complement strand
TTTTTTTTTACTTTATTTTATTTGTATCTTATATAGTTTGTTAAAAAAAATATAATTGTTGTATAGTTTGCTTTTTGAATTTTAAAATTGTTACAAAAATAATAACCTCACATTATATAAAAACCTCACATTATATTCAATAATCATATATTGTATTAAAGACACAACTCAAATTTGTATTTAATAGTAGTTTATAAGTTATATTTTGATTGTGTTTAAACTATATGTACTAAAAAAACACATAATGGTATCATAACATAATTGCTTTATCACCTTATGATATAACAGGAAAAAATAATTTCAAAATTTAATTTATTGTTAATCATACTACTTATATTAAAATGACTAGAAGTAGAGACAACATATATAAAATAAAAAATATATTAAATTTCACACACTTTTATTTTCATGAATTTTTATAAAAACTGGTTAAACTTATAAGATATTTGTTTTGTGATATTGTTTTAATAAATTATTTTAAAATTGACTTATCATATATAAAACTATTTTTTGTTAACTATTACTTTTAGATGATGATAATAAAACTAATATATAGGACAACATAAAATTATCTATCAAAAAAATTAGGTAAGATCTTACACTTTTCTTTCTAGACTACTTAACAGTTTTTTATTTTCCAAAAAAAAAAATAATAATAATTTATCTTAACTNTTATCTTAACTATTAACGAAAATACCATATATAGTTGATTTTGCTATAAGTAATGGTCTTATTACTATAGTAACATACTGTTTAAATAATTTCAACAATACATTGTAATCAAAAATATTTAATAATATTTACTTTAACTTTCCTCTTTAAATTGTAACATATATAAATAATAAATTGTAAATGCACCGTAGTATTATGAATATTATTTTTTTAAGACATATATTAACAATTAAATTTATACATTTCATATATAATTGAATAAAAACTTTATTTTATATCAAATTAATAATGTATACATAAATCACGCATCGCGTGGGCTACTTTCTAGTATATATATATATATAATGAGAAGAGGTGAAAAAAAAAACTCACATAGTAGCCCAGGTGACACGTCTACTATAATTCTAGACGAGATGCTGCGCCTCGTAACAATGGAGTTGACTATCATTTAGAGGGATCTGTACACCTACGGTGTCACCTCTTCCAAGATTCTGCCATAGGCGGCTACAAAACAATATTATGATTGAATTTAAAAACACTGATTTATAATTCATAATTCAGAATGATAGAAATTACTCACTTGCGATCGCGGTATTGCCTCACGAGAAAGAGATAGAGACCAACAGCTCCGATGGGTGGAATGGTAACCGAGACTGTGAGCTGATCCCAAACATTCATGATCTGGATAATCTCCGGGCTCTGAAACCACCTAGTGGTGGACTGAACAATAGAAGTGCCAACCAATTCTGACATGCAAAAAAAAGCAGAGCAATGCAATTTCAAATTAACCATAGCAATTTCAAATTAACCAGATTTAAGCTTTCACATAAAAGCTATAGAAATTTAGAGAGAAATGCTTTCACCGTGGTCTGGGTGACTTGATTGCAGATTGTAGAGAGAAGGTCTCGGGACTGGTCCAAAAAATATAGGGGGATGATCTCCATAGATCAATTGCTGCTGCTCCCTTGCTTGCTCTCTTGCTTCAGCTAGTCGAAATTATTAAACTTAATTTAACTCAGTTTAAATTATTAAACTGGAAATTATTAGAAATTTATGTAAATGTGAACAGATAGATTCTCTTTGTTTTTTAAATATATATGTTAAATTATTTACGTATTTAATTGATAAATCAAAAATGGGATGTTTTTTTTTATTTTTGGTGGAAATCGAAAATGGGATGTTTAATATTGACTAACTACGACTTTGTCCAGTTTATTAAGTGTGAGGAAAGAAAAAAAGAAGAAAACTAGTCAAAGACTTAAATCTAGTCAAATACTATCATTAAAAGATTATCTCTGTTATATATAAAAAAAAAGATTAGGCTTTTTCAAACATCGTAAGTCTATAAATCTGCAAAGACATACACAAATATACAAAAATATTTAATTTGATGTGCATATATAGTAAACCTAATTCCTGGTCTCTATAATATTTGGAATTTAGAAGTATTTTGCAATAATACTCATATAAGTACACTTCGATTGATACAAAATAATGAAACTTGCATTAAGCTTTCTGTTTTTCATATTTGTTTTGTGTTTTGTGTCGAATGAAGCTAAATGTCATAAAAACATGGTTGTTCTTCAAAACAACCTTTCTCAAAGTCATAGTATCCTAAAAGTTCATTGCAAGTCCAGAGACGACGATCTAGGGGTTCATTTTGTGAATTTTTAAGGTTTTACATACAATTTTAGTTTCTATGTAGGTATTTTCGCGACGATGTTATTCACTTGTGGTTTGTGGAAGGGAGTTCATATGGAATATCATAGGAGTTTTTAGCATATATAGGAGATCCCATTTATAGGTGTGACACGGTGTATACATGGGATGCACAAGATGATGGTATTTACTTCTCAAAAGATGGTGCGACGGAAAAACTGTATTATTATTGGATTAAACACTAATATTCAAAAGCTTTATTAAAGACTAATATTCAAAAGCTGTATTCTCATTTCATCTTATAAAA
This sequence comes from Camelina sativa, assembly GCF_000633955.1. NCBI lineage: Eukaryota > Viridiplantae > Streptophyta > Magnoliopsida > Brassicales > Brassicaceae > Camelina > Camelina sativa. The sequence goes on along the minus strand of NC_025699.1, from coordinate 12,026,429 downwards.
CAATCGTGTTGCCTTTATGTGTGTTAGCATTGACAACAAAATGAATTTTATCTATGTTTTCTTCTAATTTTATCTACGTTTTCTTCTCATGACTGTATAACAGAATGAGAAGAAATATGAGAGATATTGATTAGCTTGTAGTCTAGGATTTTGGTGATAATATAGAGAAGAAACACTAAATATAAAACTCTGATTTTTTTGTCCCCAAACATGAGCTATAGTGTGGTTTTTCTTTTTGTTATGATTCATAGATAAAAACCAAATACAAGAAAATTATTGTTACCTTTGGTGTCTATATACTTTTGATATATAAAAAAGCCCTTAACTTAAGCTCATAAGATAAGATTTGGAATAAAAACTCAACTAAATGATGAATATTAATTTTTAATCCATCAGTACTTGAGTCCTTATGGCTTATCATTTTAGAGTAGTAAACTGCATCATCTCTAGCATTCCATGTGTGTAAATTACTACAGCTAACAAGAAAAGCTGACGTATATGCCGAGAAAGATTGATGATACTCCATACGATCCCCTTTAAACAAATTACAATCGAATTCTGTTAAGATGATATTATCATTGAAACTAAAATTATATGTTAGATCATCATATTTTTACAAAGTGGTCACCTAAATCGTTGTTTTTGGATTTGCAATGACTTTAAGAACAATACGACTGGAAAAGAGGTTGTTGTAGAAACGTATGGTGTTCTTATGGCACTTAAAACTAATAGCTTCACTCAGACCAAGTACAAAATAACAAAAAGATAAACGAAAATATTAGAATTAACCATCGTGAGTCAAATGGTTTTTTTAGAGGTAATAATAATACTCGGAAGGGTCCAAGTTCCTGAAACCGTAAAACCTGAAATAAAATATTCAGTAATCACTAGTATTTCATATATGCATGCCATTATCCAGTTAATTTGTTGATTTTGTTAATGTGAAAACTAATTTAGAGATTACCTATATACCAAATACCGTGTGTACGTAAAAAATTTGACTCAAAACTCCTAAGAAGAAGTCGTATGACCTTTTTCGTATTTGAAACAATACAAAAATAACAAAAAAATTCGTCAAGAGGTAGTTGAACAAAAGAAAAAAGAAAAAAGTTCGTCAAAAGGTATATTTTGCTGACTTCTGTCTTAACACTTTATCTTCTGAATATTAGGAGTAGACAAAATTTTCTCAGTGTGACCAAATTAAAGTCGATAGTAAGTAGTCATTGAAGAACAATCGTCATTGAAGAACAATGGGCTTGCAAAAAGTACGCAAGAAAAAAAATTCACATGCAATAAAAAATAAAAATATGTATTACGTATTGTAGTAGTAAGTAAATTCGCTAAAGTGTAATTAAGTAAACTTTTCTCATTGATATTGAAAAATGTTGCAATATCCATGCTGCTTTTGAGAAATTCAAAATTTAATAGTAAGACTTTCTTTTAGTCGTTGAGAAAAAGAATATAAAGTCAATTAGGTTGAATATTTCCATGAAACAGAAAAAATTGTCGTCATATTCCAAAAACGGAATTTGCTAATCACCGTCCACATTCGTTTAGCAAAGTTAGATCTAAAGCGTTCATCAGATTCAGAGGTATGGTTTATAAATAAACCACGTGTTGTGATCTTGACGCAATAGAAACGTGCACTTAGCTTTGCTACTAGTGGAACCAAATTACGAAATTAGAAACCCCACGACCGCACACTATGCGAGATTGAAGACCTAAGGTCAATGTTCAAAAGTCCTCGAAAGCAGCCACGCGTTGTTCGGGGCTCCACTTATTATTAGTATATCTGTAATTGCTGAAGTAACTAATGATGTAACTATAAGTTAAGTAGTAGTCATCAACTAATCATCAAAAACTATAAGTTAAGTAGTAGTCATCAACTCATTTGCTTTTATTCTCTCTTTCTTTCTATAAAAAGTGTCATGTATCGATATCGAACTTGACAATCTAGTTAATTGTTAAACTACAAACCAAAACAAAAATATAGATAGACTAAAGTTTAGACTTAAGATAATAGACAGACTATATAGTTTAGATTATTGAAACAAAAAACTATAGCCGTATTAATTCTTTCTTGACAATGGGTTAACCAATTAATATCATATCGTTTGTATAAAACTTGGTTAGGAAAGGACCTTTTAAATTTTAATTAATAGAAAAGATCTTTGAAAACTATAGATTTGTGCGATGTCACATTTAATTAATAGGTGTCGTTCAAACCTTGCGAACTTCTAATAGTATATTTTTGCAGATCATGTTAGCGTGTTGCTTTGTTGATCTATGTTTCCCCTCTAAATCAAGAAACTTAATACTATAAAATTTAAAACATTATCTAAATTCGGCCACTACTATTTTATTTGATCATGTGTAATGATTGGTTCATCACATCGAATTTTCCGAAATTTAAATACAACTATTTGTATCCCAAAACAAATATCTAGTTCTAATTGGTATTTTTCATACTGCTACGGTACAAATTGTATCACATTTATAAAAGTGATGTAAAATTTTGTTTTTTTTTAAATTACTTTTTTTCCACACTTTTAAAAATTTTGATTTTAAAACATTACTTTCAACCATTTTGTATCATTGTTTTTTACACCGTTAAAAACCTCATACTACTTTTTGTCACTAATTTTGTGTTCCACTAATTAGATATTTATAGGTTGTGCTTGGCGAGCCTTCGCAATCTACCTTGAAAAACATCAGGATTGACAGGGAAGAGTTTTCTTCTTTTTCCTTGCTTTAAGTTTCTCGTAATGCAAATGTAAGAACAGACTCTTTGGCACGCCAAGCGCGCCTTTCTCCGCAGCATATTTTGTTTGTAAACAGTTTTCCCACAAGTTAGCTCATTTGAGCTGATTTTTTTTTTTTTTTTTTTCAACCATTGGGCCACAGCAGGCCGCCCATTAACCTAATACCTACATTCGTAGGGAGCGGGACTCAATCCCTGGTGTAATGGTGCCTTGTGCATTAAAGACTTACCTTTGACCACTGCACTAAAATTACTCCACTTGAACTGATTTCTTTTGTTGACAAAAAAAAAAAAGTTATGCTTTAAATAAATCTAAAAACATATAAATGCTTGAAGTCATTTGAGTGTCCGTTTTGGACATCAATAAGTATTTAAATCATAAATAAACATAAAAAATACGATATATATATATATATATAGTAGACACAATAATATATAAAATTACAAATTAATTTAAGTTACAGGTCTATATCATATAGTTTAGATACCTAAAAACTAATCTACATCTCATTAGTTCAGAAAATGTCAAATTCAGTTTATAGAACCTTTTGGGAAACTTTAAAACTTTTCCTAATATTTTAGATAGTTTTTAAATAATTTAAAGATATAAACTACGAAAATTCTGTATTCAATATATTTTTATATACACAAGAAATATGTATTTTTTAAGTAAACATTTTAACAAATAAACGTAAATGATAATTTATTTAAATTTGTCTATTTATTAAAATTTAATCAATACTCAACATTGACTTCCATAATGAAAAACCAAAAAGGGGAATCTGATGTTTTTCCAACATAAAAAAAAAGTGATCAATACAATGAATATCTATATATTTTCTTATATTGTATAATAATAGTATTATTATGTATATTAATGTGACCTACATTAAAAGAAAAGAAGACTTGATCTGGGAGTCAAAGATGTGATCCGGTGCTGCTGCCTCGTTAACTTCAAAGCAATTTCACTGTTTTATTTCACCAAAAAGCTTGGACGCGTACGGCTCCGATTTCCTCCTCTTATATTTATGTATAAATTATAAATCTGCCGTCTTGGAGATGGGAGAATGAGATTATTACATAACACCACCAAAGCCTTCTTCTTCGTGTGACCCACTTTGATCTCTCTCTCTCTCCCTCTCTCTCTATCGTCTTCGATAATCACAGGATTCAATGTCGTCGACCTTCAAGCTCAATAACACTGTATGTACTTCAATCTCTCCCTCTCATTTTCTGCTTTCTGATTCTGTTTTACTCATTTCATTACGAATTAGCTTGTTTCTTAAATCTCTCTGCTTCTTTTTTTTTTTTTTAATTTTCTTCTTCTTCAATTTGGGCAAATTTGTTGAGCTGGTGAACAACACCAAAAAAAAAAGTTTTCTTTTTTTTTGGATTTATGATCGTGCGCAGTGGTTGATTCGAAATTGAGAATGTGAGATACTCTTTGTTGAGTTGGTACTGATGAAACTGTTCTAGACAGGATTCGATATTTTTGGTTCCTGTTTATGTTTGCTATGTCTTATATTATAGAAAGCTTGTGTTTTTTTTTTCTTCCTTTGAATCTAAAGGTTTTGACTTTATTTATATTTTTGGCAGGATTCTTTTGGAAATGGAGATGCCAAGAGTTTGTGCCCGAACCCAGTGAATGGTTTCAGTGATTCGATTTCTCTATCAGAAAAGGCTGTTCAGGAGCTACTTATTCAACAGTCTCCTATGCAGGCAACTGACGACCATCTCATTGAGTTTTCTGAGGCTTTGAGAAGTAAGTCTAAGCTTTGGATAATACTATGAAACATAAGCTGTATTACGCTTTTTTTTCTTTTCTTTTGGGGACTTAACTTTGAGGGTCTTGCATATTTGTTTTGTAGCTGTTGCAAAGGCACTAAGGGGAGCTGCTGAAGGAAAGGCGTTGGCTCAAGCCGAGGCTGCTGAATGGAAGCGTAGATACGAGCTAGAGAGGTCGAAGAACGTCGAGTTGCAGCATAAAGGTTATTTACTAACTTGAAAGTGTTGTTTTGATATGTCTTCTCCATTCGGGTGACTTCACCAATTAGTTCTAATAGTTTTGATGTGAATAGTGCTATTGGCCGTGGATGTTTTTGACTAACAGAATTGCTGGCTTGTATTGCAGAGCTTTCTAATGGAGTGTGTGCCAATGAATCTAAAAATCCAAGGATGGAGCACATAGTAAAGTCTCCGCGGCTTCATGCTCAGGAAAACAGTTCTACTAATGGCATGGAGCGTATTTGCTCTCATGAAGTGCTCCAAGATGGTGGATTTAACAGCTCTAATAACAAACTGAAGAGGAAGGTAATAACATGTTGTTAACTGTTGCGAGCCTTGCTTTTACCTTTGGCTATGCAAGTCAGTAAGCATAAGCAGGCAAAGTTTACTTATAATATCAATCCTTATGCATTCTTGGATCAGTGTCCACTGGACTGATTGCCCTCATTTACATGATATGCTGCTAAACATGTATCTGAAGTTCATGTACTTCGTAATGAATCTTGCATTAGTCTTTGTTGGACTTGCAGATTCTAGTATCAAATGTAGATGAATATTGGTCCGTCAGATTTGTTATGTTGCTTCGCATTTGCTTCTCCCAATTACTTTGACATTCAAAAATGGCAACGATATTGTATGAACTGATTAGAAAGGAAGGAAGAAATCTCTATTCTATATTGAGATAATCGTTATAATTGGTTGCAGGCATCATTTAAACTTTCATGGGGATGTAAGGGGATGGCTAATGATCAACACAAAAAAGAAATTGTTTCGTTTGAGAGAGGGAATATCAGTACAGCAGAGCGCAGTAGTAAACAGGTAGGAGTATTGTTTCACCTTAGTATTCCTTTTGCTTCCAATCTCTGAATTTACAACTAAACCCAACAGCTTATAATGTCAGATTTCACTGACATGGGAGTCTGATCCACAGACTGTGCTTATAATTACTAAACCCAATTCAACTTCTGTGCGAGTTCTCTCTGTGGATATGGTCAGGTCAGTATTGATAATTTTGCAGTTTCTTATCTGAACTCTCACTGCTAGAATGAGTTTCAATTCTCTCTGAATCGGCTACACTCTAGGATGATACTACGCTAACCATAGGATTAGTTTCTGTAACTCTCTCTAAATTTCTGCGTTGCTGCTTCACATAATGTCTCCCAAACTAGCTTATGTCTGCAGAAATATTGTTTATACATTTGAAATGTAGAGTCTTGGTTCAGATGAAGTAACTAGATATTGATTTATCTCCATTTCAGATGGTTGAGAGCGCAAAAAGGACTAAATATATATGTGGAACCACGAGTAAAAGCAGAACTTTTATCAGAATCAAGTTCCTTCAACTTCGTACAAACGTGGGAAGATGGTATGATATGAGACATTGTTTTCAGATTGTTCTCCGCCATTGATGCCTATAAGAAAAATTTATGGAGCACAGACCAGCTAATTCAAGTAGACAACATTGAATGTTTACGCCTTGTAACCACTTACATTTTTATCAATTGATGATTTGTGATGCAGACAAGGAAATTTCACTTCTGCACACAAAGGTTGACCTTCTTATAACTCTTGGTGGGGATGGCACAGTGCTATGGGTTAGTCAATATTGGTTCTATACTAAGCAAGGTTATAACACTTTATTTTACCACAGATACAATTTAACGTGGATTATTTTACGTTGTTTCAGGCAGCATCAATGTTTAAAGGGCCAGTGCCTCCAATTGTTCCATTTTCCATGGGATCTCTTGGATTCATGACTCCTTTCCGTATCCTTCATCTATTCATAATCTGTTTAGTTAAGCTGCATTACACATTATTTGTTACAGAAACTTTTTCTTAACTCCAAAACCAGACAGCGAACAATACCGAGAATGCCTTGAAGCGATTTTGAAGGGTCCAATCAGTATAACACTACGACACAGGTTGCAGTGTCACATCATCAGAGATAAAGCACGGCATGAATATGAGACAGAGGAGACTATGCTTGTTCTCAACGAAGTCACCATCGACCGTGGAATATCTTCTTACCTCACCAACCTTGAATGTTACTGTGACAACTCATTTGTTACATGTGTGCAAGGCGATGGACTAATATTGTCTACAACATCTGGTAGCACCGCGTATTCACTTGCAGCTGGAGGTTCGATGGTCCATCCACAGGTAATATATATTCCATAACGATCTTTCATATAATCATATCCATAACACCAAGCAAGGCTGGTATTTTAATTCACCCGGTTCAGATTTTAGTAACAATGTCAAAAATGTTAAGCTCCAGATTCATGTACCATTCAAAAACTTGATAGACTGTACTATATATAGCTTTGGTCTAAGATATCAAAAACAGATAGTGGATTATATTCTAACTAATGTTTTGCAGGTTCCTGGAATATTATTCACGCCTATCTGTCCACATTCCCTATCATTCCGCCCACTGATATTACCGGAACACGTGACAGTGAGAGTGCAAGTGCCATTCAACAGCAGAAGCTCCGCTTGGGTCTCGTTTGATGGGAAAGACCGGAAACAGCTTGAAGCAGGGGATGCACTTGTGTGTAGCATGGCACCATGGCCCGTCTCAACTGCTTGCCAAGTTGAATCCACCAACGACTTCTTACGCAGCATCCACGATGGTCTTCACTGGAACCTAAGAAAGACTCAATCTGCTGACGGACCTCAGGACGCTTAGAAACAGACTCCTCCAGCTTTTGTCTCTTTCATTCTTAACCATATATAGTCTCAACGTCTATCTATACATCTATAATCTTTCTATTTGTATGCATATAGATAAAGGTGAAAAGGAAAGTGATTGGTTATGTGAGAGAATGTTGTCTGTATCCATTGCTGTGTAAAGAAAATGTGTAATAATGTAGCTGTTAATGACCCATAATTCTGTTGATGTGATGATCATTCAAAGTTAACGAATCAAAGATATTTCTACATGATTTTGTGTTCAATGGCCCCTTTTCCAAACTTAAAGGCCGTCTCTATATAACTAACTTCGTGTAACTTTAAGCTACTTGCAACATAAATCCTATTGTGCATATCCCAAACTTGATTCAGTATAGAGATGTGACGTGCTATAGAAGCGCACATCATTGCCCGCAACCAAATCATTGAAACAAATATCTTTCCATGTCCTAGTTTGTTATTCTTTTGCATACATAAAGATTAGTAAACCTACTTCAGTAATAAGATGCATCATCATCATCATCCTCATCATTTACAGTGTCATCTATTTCTTGATCAACGCCTGCTCTGGATTTTGCTCTTACTATTCTGCCTGACCCCTTCGATGGTTTTGCCTTCTCTGCCTGCAGCTCCATGGCTTTCTCTGATGGTTTCCTTTTTCTCTTTCCTCGTGTATCACCCAATTCTTCTGCAAATAGAGAGCCATGCATTAGTAAATTCAGCATCTATTATCTGTGGTATAACACATCATACATCCACAATACAAATCTACAAATCAGACCTCTATTCAGCAGAATTCATACTTTTTGCACTTATAATCTCACGTGTATAAGGGATACATATACTGTGTTTTTTCATATGATGCTGTTAATATCTTTCTTACCTGCTTGTGGACTTAATACATGGTCTGCCCCATGTCCATTCTGAATAGCCTCTTCAGAAGCAGGAGATGCAGATATCTGACCTTCAACTAACTTTATGCTTTCAACCAAATTGTCTTGCTGGTCATTTGTATCTGGGATCGGTTCAGCTGGAAGGTAGCGAAGTTCCTCCACTGACGTATCTGAATCGCTGAAAGCATCCTTTTCCACTGTCTCTATGTCAACTTCTTCATCTTCATTAACATCTAATACTTTCACCTACACGCATACAACCATTCAGAGTTTCAGAAAAAAACATGTGGCAAAAAGATAGTGATTAAAGTATCTGTCTGTTCAGTTTCTCACCTTTTCTGTTTCAGGAATCAAATCAAATTCATCTTCACGTTCCACATACTCTTCATTCTCCTCAAGCTCCTTGAAATCAGGAGCAAACGCACTCCAATTCTCTGTGTAATCTTTTGCCCAAATATATACTAGACCAGCCAGGGAAACAGAGACGATTATGGGATGAACAGGATGCCAAGCTAGATCAATCAAGGCTTCTTTTGGACCTTCTAATATTTTCACAAGATGCCCCGCTCGATCCCAAATGTAGATCTTATGTTCCCCTTTGCACGCAGAACCTCCAACAACCCACTCACCATCACCACTGAAACAAGGAGCTTTCCAATGCATTTTTGTAACCGAGTCTTGAAATTCCCTGAAGAGTGTTAAACATTTTGATCCAACAGTCTTCAGTTTCTCAACACCATCAATCCCATCAATGTTCTTTCCCAAATCCTCAAGCGATTTAAGCACGTTTTTTCCCGGGAGAAGATTTTCATAAATCCTAATAGTACGATCGTGAGAATTCGTGAGAAGATACTGCCCATTCCTGCTAAACACAATGTTCTTCACCGGTGCCGCACCAGACACAGGAACCAAAGCAAGAACACGAACACTTTTATAATCAATCACAAGTATCTCTCCTTTGGAATTCCCAATATAAACAAGATCACCACACTTGTTAAAACACGCTGCAGCTGGAGAGAAAGGAGGATTCGATTCAGGACATTTACTACGTTGAGGAGGAGCTAACACATCAGGCATCTCAGGCACAGCAACCGGAAGCAAAGTGGTGCAATCAATGTCAAAGTCAACAATCATGGGAGCAGATGAGAGCGGGCAGGCAAGACAGAGAGAAGGAGAAGTCAAGCCAGGGTTTAAGCGAGCTTGCAACGGAGTCTGCTGAAGAATGGTACGAGCAATCTTCTCACCAGTTGAGACATCCCAAAGAGTTAATGACTTGTCTGCAGCTGAGACAAGCAAGCGGTGACCATACTTTGACCAAGAGACACTTGTGATAGCAGCAGAGCAATCAATATCACGAATCTCCTTTGCTATGCCTCTAGTTTCGAAATCAAAGATTACACATCCACCATCCGCACATCCGGCTAAACAAAAATGCAAGATATCACCATCAATGTGTGTACTAAACAAAATCAAAACCTAACCAAAATTGATAGATAAACGAACGAAACAAGAGGATGAATTGGGAAGTGGTTTGTATTACCAGCGAGAAGAGAGCCGCGGTGATTAAAGGCAACACATTTAATGACACCATGTTCCAAATATTCTTCAATCACCTCCGGGAAATCTCCTTGCAATGGATCTTACACAGAGAGAGAGAGAAAATAGTAAATTAGATACTAGAGATGAAGAAGATTGGGAAAAAAGGAGCAAATTTGCAACTAGAGCTCACCTATGATCGGAGCGTTCATGTTGCTCTTGTTTGTGTGTGCAAATTGAGTGAGTGACTGAACACAGGCGCTCCAAAATTAGGGTTTCGTATAGCTCGACGCGAGAAAGAGATGTGAGAATTACAACGGAACTGGGAGGGAGCAATTAGGTTTTTCTATCAATCTATTTAATTCGATTTATACGAAGACAATGTACTTTTGAGATTGTCGTAACCTTCGAACGCGTTTAGAAACGAAATCAAAGAAATACAATTGGAAAGTAGATTGCACAGTGATAGAGGAGAATCGAAGAAGTTTTGATTTTGCGAGAGGGAGGAGCGACGAACCGGCGTTAGACCAAGGTTGTTGTGTGGGTTTAACCAGCCAGTGTTATTATTTCCGATAATTATATCATTAAATTAAATATCTATTTAATTACTTTTAAAAACTCCATATCAAAGTAATATTTGGGTTAATTACAGGAGTTGAAGTTTAGCCAAAACAAAAACAAAAAACAAAAAACAAAAATTACAATGAACCACACCGATTAGATAGCCTAACTTAGACATTATATTTCTTACTTGCTTATATGTATTTTACAAGATAGATAAAAGGTTCATCTGTGTGTGTGTGTTTTTTTTTTCTTTTTGCAAAAAATTGGGTATAACATCAAATGTGCTAATTAATAATTTCAAATTACATGTTTACAACTCTAATATACTCGTGTTAAGTCTTGTAATCTGGTCCATAAACTCAGATTCTAACTCTTTGAGAGCTAAATATATTTTTAAAAAATAATCAATGCATAAGGAGGGGATTTGGGGAGATCCAAGATTGGTTTTGCCATTTCTCTAGTGTTTCCCCTATACAAACTCTTCTTTTTTTTTTTTTTTAATCGGTTGTAAGTTTTAGGGAGATCTAAAACTGGATGGAAGAATCAAGAAGACATTTGCAAAAGAGTTTATGAATACTAGTCGACTTGAAAAGATTTAAATGTAGTCAGTCTTCGAATATATCAATGGACCTACATGTGGGACTGGCGGACTGCACAACAAAAGTATCTCTAATATACACTTTTGCAATGTCCAACCTCTCATCATGGTTCTTCTTAAACAAAAGATAGAACATGACACGTGGCAACAACCCATTTGCACGAAAATCATATTTGGATAAGGAAATGGATATCATTTCTCCACAAACTCAAATTACCCAACCTCTTAAACACATTCCCCATCATCACCTCACAAACCATTTCACCAAGAGCCAACCTAGAGCCAACCTAGAGAGAGAGAGACAGAGAGATCAATCGCAGACTATCAAGCAATGGCATCGATGACCATGACCGCTACCTTCCTCCCTGCCGTCGCCAAGCTTCCCTCAGCCACCAGCGGACGTAAGCTCTCGGTAGTCAGAGCCTCCACAAGCGACAACACACCCAGCTTAGAAGTCAAGGCCCAGAAGGAACAGAGCAGCACCACAATGAGGAGGGACCTCATGTTCACGGCTGCAGCTGCTGCGGTTTGCTCTTTGGCTAAGGTAGCCATGGCGGAAGAGGAAGAGCCAAAGCGAGGGACAGAGGCGGCCAAGAAGAAATACGCCGAAGTTTGTGTCACAATGCCTACCGCCAAGATCTGCCATTACTGATTCAACAAATCCACCTTCATTCATGTCTATCTCTCTATCCCTTTCAATTTCGGTAAATTTTCTCAATCAAGTTTGGTCTGTAATCGTATATTGATCGATCTACTAAAAGCCATTTGATCTTTCTACTAGAATCGTTTACTTTCACCATTAGCAAGCATTGCATTGTGAAATACAAAATGGTTTCCCAACAAACTAGATTAAAAACCAAACCGTCCTAGCAGAATGTTATTTAGCATTCTTATTCTTAGACAAAAGAAACTTGAAAACAGAATAAAACCAAACTAAGCGACCACATAAAAGACTGATACCTCTAATGCCTAATACCTTCTTTAATCACCTGCAAACGCATAACATATCCTCTCCTCTCATCCACCCAATCTTCTCCAAATACTTTCCCACCTTCATTCTTAATAATGCATTTTTCTCCATCCATCATTACTGAACCGCCTTCGTCAGCAGTCATCTGAGAAACACTCAACACGTTTTTGTCGATCCCGGGAACAAAAAGCACATTCCTGATCCTCTTCTTCCCTCCCTTGGTCATAAACATGACATCTCCTTTCCCGTGTACCATGATTACCCTCCCGTCCACCAGTCCAACCCTAGCTCTGTACGATCGGTCCAAAGTCGTGAAAAACTTCTCATATGGAGTCATGTGATTCGTGGTAGCGGGGTGTACCAACCACAGATTCATATCATATCTCAAACCAGTAACAGGTACCGCTAACATCAGATGCTCGGGTTTTTGGATCTTCTTTTGATTCATCTGAGCTTGTTGTTGTGTTGCCGCCGCACCTTGCAGATTCCTAGAGTTCACTACCTTAGGTTTGTAATAACAGTCTTCTTCGTTATGATTGTCCCTCTCGCACACGTCACACCACATCTCCTCGTCAGCCCAGGCTTTTCTAAGAAAGTCAATGAACTTCTTTAACTCCTCAGGCATAGTTCTAGGATCATCACCATACCTTCCCAAAACCGTGAGAAGATCGCGAGATGTCAAATCAGGAAGAGTCATGAACTCCTCCAACAGAGGAATACAATCCTCGTATCGCTCTGGCAGCGAAGCTATTAGCTTAGCGACAAGCTTCTCATCGTCTGGTTGTTTTCCCAAACCGTAGAACCCGTCAATGAGTTTCGCAACTCTCTTCAAGTACAAATCCATATGTTCTTCTTCATCCATCTCAAGATTTTCCAACTGCTTCTCTAACCTACGTATCTTTGCTTCTTCCGTACCGTTGCCTTTGTAGAGCAAATCCCAAAGTTCCTTGGACGAAGCGACCGAGATTGTTTTCCTGAAAACCGAATCAGGGAGAGATGATTGCATTATCTTGAGCGCTGTGTTGTCTTTGTTAACACGGTTCCTCCATAGTGCGAGATCTAGGGGTTTAATGGTAGCCGCTAAGGCTGGGATCTTCGTTGGATTTGGGGAGACTCCGGTTTGAACGACTTCCCAAACTTCATCCTCCATGAGTCTGGTTTTGGTGATTGGAGCCCATTGTTCGTAGTCAAAGTCGTCGGAGACACCGTCTTGAATATTCAACGCCACCATAGCCGCAAGCAACAACTGTCGTCTAGCCTTTTTCTCTGTATCTCTTGGGGCAACCAAAGCGATTAAACTAATCCTTAACCCTAACACTTTCTATTTGTATAGTGATTTTTTATTCTTAACCGTAAACCGTAGACTTTTGCCAAATCACCAAATTGAGTAGTGGCTCGGTTTTGGTTTTATTCTTGGTTCGGTTTGACGCAATTGGAGAAATATCAAATATCTATAAACGTATCGGNTTTTTTTAAAAAAAAAAAAAAAAAAAAAAAAAAAAAAAAAAAAAAAAAAATCTAGGGGTGAACCTCACTCAATTTTAGTTGTTATCTAATATGAAAATATGAAATTTACCGGATACTTCATTGATAGTTTCTCCATTGTTTTAGAATTTGAAGAGATAATTGTGTTTGATCAATTGTTGTTGATATCAGAAACAACAACTAGAAGTTTGATTTAAAGAAATAAGATCTGGGCGGACTTTCGGTATAAATCGACAAGAACTAGAAAAAACATCGAACTGGATTTTTGTTATTGATTTTCTCTGTTTTCTCGTAGAAATGTTACATATCCCGAACACTTTACAAAGGCTGATTATTTAAATTAAATCCTCCACAAGGTTCCTCCGCAATCTTCTCCTGCAATCTCGCCCCCGATCCTAGCAACAAAATCCCGATCTCATCTTTGGTTGACTCCGTCCTCCAGCTCGAACCCTCTTCTTGGGCTCTAGTCGGGCCCACTTGCCGGGTTGACGTTTGCTCCTTAATGGGCTTATCGGTTGGGCCTTTTAACTCGCGAAACCCAACACCAACAATTGTGAAGACCAAATCTCGAAATTGACTTGAGTTATAATCAAATTCTATGAAAAAAAAGAGTTTTGACCACATTCAGTAGAAATGCATAAGTCCAATCAATAGATTTATGTACACTTTTGACTATAAATGGTAATCGAGCAAAGCCAATATCTAATACTAACTTATGAGAAACATAACCATGTGATATTCTTGCATGTCCCACGAAAAACTTCATAGATCTATCTAAATTTAATATATACCGACCTCTAACAACATCTTCATATCATTAACAACAAGAAGCAATCAAAGAACATGGCTTTCGTAAGAGATAATCATGGATGCAAAGAGGAATCTTGGTGGCTCAGTAGCAGGAACGAGGAAAGAAACTTCAGCACGAAAAAAACAAAGGTTACTTAAAGCCCTTTCAATGTTAACGACAATCGTCTGCTTTCACCATTAGCAAAATCACTGTTGTGTAATGAATACAAAATATATAGTGTCCAAAAACCACATTATGACATTAACACCAAGCATAATACGAAATAGCTTTCTTAGACAAACAAACAGAAAACAGAATTAAAACCACATAAAAAGACAGAGATACGTCCACCTTAAAGAGTTATAAGTCTAGTACCAGATTGTACCAAAGTGAATAGCCGCTACAATTAAGAGATGAGGTTACCTTCAGTCACCTGCAAACGCAGGACATATCCTCTGTTCTCTTCCATTACGGCTTCCCCAAATATTTCTACAGTCTTCCTTTTCTGAAAAATGCACTTGTCTTTTACAATTATCCTTGAATAGCCTCTTGATGCCATTTGATCAACACTAAACACGTTTATGTTTAGCCCGGGAACGAAAAGCACATTCCTAACCAGCTTCTTCTTCCCTTCCTTGGTCCTGATCTTGACATCTCCTTTACCTTCTGTCATGATATTTGATCCATCCATAAGCAGAGCGCTTTGACTTCTGTCTAAACTAGTGAAAAACTTCAAAAACGGAGTCATATGATTCGTGGAATCTCTGGAAACCATCCACATTGTCTCATCAAACGCCGTAGAACCATTTAACAGAAGATAATCAGGTTCAGGCTCAAATCCTGATTCTGATTCAGATTCGTATTCGTACTCAGATTCAAGTTCGACTTCTCCCTTTTGAGTTTTAGAAGTTGGCCGTCCTCGCTTTGTATTGCAATCACTCGCATAATGCCCTCTTTCTCCACATTGAAAGCATTTGCCTTTTTTGGGTCTAGACTGATGACCGGATCCTCTAGTAGAATCTTCTGCCTCCTCAGTTAATGAATAACAACAGTCTTCTTGCTTGTGATCATTCTCGTTACACACGCCACAACAACCCTTGTTAGACATTGACCTAACATCTTTGAGAAAAGCCTTCAACATTGGAGGCATAGTTTCCCCTGGTACTGATCCTAACATTTCAAAAACCAAAAGAAGATTTCGAAGAGACATACTAGGAAGATCCATGAGTTCATCTAGCACCGGAAGAACAACATCATATGAACTTGGCAGCGAAGTTAACAGCTTCCTCATTATCAGATGATCCGATTTCGGTTTTCCTGAAATACGGAACCGTTCGACGATTTCAAAAACTCTATCTACGTAAAGTAAAGCTTCATCGGTTCTGATTCATCCATAGCTAGTTCTTGGAATTTCTTCTCTAGCCTACGTAGCTTAGCTTGTTCATTGTTACCTTTGAGCAAATCCCAAACTTCCTTGGCCGAAGAAGCAGAGAGAGTCTTTCTGAAAACAGAATCAGTGAGAGAAGATTGCAAAACCTGAAGCGCTTTCATGTCTTTCACCGCGACATCTCTCCATTTCGAAAGTTCTTCGGGTCGGATCTTCGCTGCTAACTCCAGAACCTTCGATGGATCCGGCGGAACTCCGTTCTCGACAACATCCCAAAGTTCTTTCTTCTTTAGTGTTGTTTTCGTGACCGGAGACCAGATTTCATAGTCGAAGTCATCGGAAAGAGCGTCTTGTGTATATGTAATCGCCGCCGCCTTAGCCATAATACTTTCTATTTTCTTTTCCTTCGACCACAAAACTTTCTATTTATTTAGTAGTACACTAGTAGTCTAGTACTAGTGAGTGACATTATTATCAAACCGGAAACCCTTTAAATTACATATGGAAATCACCAAATTAGCAAATGGTTCGGTTTAACGCAATTGGATAAATTTATCTGTTCACTCATTACAAGTGTACTCGGTCAAGTTATTCGGCTCAGTTCACAACTTCATATGCGCGTTTGATTAGTATACTACTAGGATTAATTTGAAAAAATGTTTTTAAGTTCCCTACTCTCTATTTTTATATCCAAACAATTTTTTACAAAATGTAACCAAGCACAATTTTTTTTTACATCAATATATACTTTTCGTTAAATTCTCTGTTACATAATTTATGTAATGTCATGATGTCATAATGTTGTTTCAGAATTAGAAACATGGCCCCGCACATGGTGTGTAGGATATAGAACCTAGTAGTTTATAGAATAATGCAAATTTGAATGGACTTGAATTTGGTTGATGTAATCAAATTTGGTTGTGCCTTGTTCAATTTTAAGTGGGTTGGTTCAGTTGAGTGATTAAGAAGTGTTAATTCCTACACCACATTGCAAGCTTCTCTCCCGCCAAAATTATCTATGACGACTATTCTGAATGATAATTACAGCAGTCGTTGAGTTTTGATCCATCACATCTTAGAACTTGGTTTACTTTGAAAATTTAACACAGCACTGAACATATAAATATCTGGAACAACATACATTGGATCTAAATTATTTGAGTATTTGCAGTTTTGCACCTTGCAATTATGGAAAAACGTAATATTTTAATAGACTAACAAATCCATTTCATTGATAGGCATGCATAAATTTATGTCACAATGCTTACAAATGTATTGTCTATCTCAAGTTAAGTCCTGTAATCATATATTTGATCAATTTACTAAAACCCCTTAAGCTATTCTACTAGAATTCGTCTCCTTTTACCATTCACAAAACTTGACAAAAGCACTGCATTGTGAATAACAAACAAAGATTTTGACTACTAGATTAATACCAAGCCGTCTAAGCTAAAAGACCAGGCTAATACATACTACAAATGCAGAATATGAATCAGCTTTTCTTAATATGAACAAACTGAAAACGGAACAAACGCACAAACAAACACATAAAAGACTTAGATCCATTCATAGTGGCAAATCCATTCATATTCATAGTGGATTCTACTACCAAATCCATTCATAGTGGCAAAGCAGCTCCTTAACCTTGAGAAGTGAGATTACCTTCAATGACCTGATAACGCTGAAAAAATCCTCCATCTCCCTTCAAGGTTTCCCCAAATACTTTACCAGTCCTCCGACCCTTAAGAACGGTATTGTCTCCATCAATTATCATAATGTAGCCTAATTGTCCCAGCTGAGACACACTCAACACGTTTTTGTCGAGATCCGGAACGAAAAGCACATTCTTTATCGTCTTCCTCTTCCTCTTCCCTTCTTTGGTCATGACCTTAACATCTCCTCTACCTTCTGCCATGATAACTGATCCGTCTCCCAATACTACCCGACCCTTGTGTGTTCTGTCAAGAGTGGTGAAAAACTTCAAATATGGAGTCATGTGATTCGTAGTACCGTTGGATAACAGCCACATATCCTCATCAAATGTCACAGTACCAGCAGTGAGTGATAACATTTTATACAGAGGTACTTCAATATTCTTGCTTTGACTTTGACATCTTCTCTTTTCTGATTCACATCTGTTAAAAAAATCAGTAAGACTCTTTACAGTCACCTTCTTCAGATTCACGTTTTCTTCCAACAGCGTAGCTATATCTTCATGCGACTCTGTTAGCGAGCCTAACACCTTGGTGATAACCTGGTAATCAGATTTCACAATTTTCAAACGGCGCAACTCTTCAGCGATTGTCACTACCCTATTCAAGTAGGAAACGATCGGTTCTGATTCATCCATGGTAACTTCTTCGAATTGCTTCTGTATCCTACGTATCTTAGCTTGTTCATTGTAAGTTTCTTCGAGCAAATCCCAAACTTCCTTGGCCGAAGAAGCAGAGAGAGTCTTCCTGAAAGCCGAATCCGTGAGAGTAGACTGCAAAATCTGGAGCGCTTTCATGTCTTTCAACGCGAGATCTCTCCATTCCAAAAGTTCTTCGGGTTGGATCGTCGCTGCTAACTCTGGAACCTTCGATGGATCAGGCGGGACTCCGTTCTCGACGACATCCCAGAGTCCTTTCTCCGTCAGTGTGGTTTTCGTTATTCGTGCCCAAATTCCGTAGTTCAGGTCATCGGAAACATCGTCTTGTTGTTTATTCGTCGCCGCCATAGCCGTAACTATCAAAAAATCTCTTGGAGAAAGCGAATGGAATAAACGTCATTTAAATATCTTCATGATTTTCGAAATTGGGGGAAGATGATGATTTGGGAAATTAGGGATTTGACTTTCGAAATTGGGGGTTTTAATTGATTTGGGGTTTTGGTTTTTGCCAAATGACGTCGTTTCTCATTAACAGAGGATTGTTTAACGATTTAACGACACATAAACGTCTATTACCAGCTCTCTTAAACGATTTAACGTTATGATCGTTTTGGCTCAGTCAACAAAACATGATGTTTTAGAAAAAAGTCAACAACGCTTTCTATATTTCTTTATACAGTGACATAAAACCAAACAAACCTAAGGTGCAATTTGGAAAATCTCCAAATCAGGTGTAAATATTTCGGTTATTGGTTTGGTTTACTTCAATTGGAGGATTAACCCAAATTTTATCGGTCAAGTATACTGATCAGTTCCCAAATACGTCTTAATTCTTGAAAATTGAAATCATTTTCATTTCCTAATACACTCTCGAATATACAGAGTTTTCAAATTGACATAAGTTATTATGGTAAGAGAAATCTAATTTGGTTAAGTCTGGTTAATTCAATTTGAATGGATTGATCCGGTTAAGTGATTAACCCAACACCATTCAGCTACCTTCTCCTAATAAGTAATAATAACTCTTCCTTGCTTTTTTCCCAACATATCTGAGTGCATCGCAACATCTGAAGCGCCTTCAATAATATTTTTTACTATAATTCGTCCACTTTTCACCATTAACAAAACATAACAAACGTGTTGCAATAGTGAATAACAAAACAGTATGTGAAAACTAGATATAATGAGTGAGGAAGACAGTTAAAAATATATATATCATGAGAAGAGGTAAAAAAAAAAAAACTCACCTAGTAGCCTGAGTGACACGTCTACTATAATTATCGACGAGATGCTGTGCCTCGTAACAATGGAGTCGACTAGCTCACGCGGTAGAGATAGAGACCCACGGTTCTGTTGTTTGGAATGAGAATCGAGACCGTGAGTTGGTCTCATACTTCCATGATTTGGATAACCTCACGGCCCTGAAGCCACATGGTCTTGGACTGCACAATGGCAGCACGACAAGTAACAAGCTAAATCATATTCGCAAACTAACCAAAAGTTCACAAATATAATATACTATTAGACGTAAAAAGAAATAAAATCTTGGCAATTTATCATACTTAACCGTAATTTCCAAAATCTTATTGTGCAATTGAAAATAAAATCATACGTAAGTACATGTCATGTTAAAAAACTTTCACTAAACATGTTCAAAAATTAAAATAAAAACAAACAACAAACATAACCATTTCTCATATATAAAATTACAAAATTAACAATAGAAAAATTACAAAATTAACAATATAAAACTTACAAAATAGTTGTTTTTTTCAAATCATCATATTTAGCATATGATTTTATCGCATAATGTTTTATCCAATTTTTTTGTTTAAACAATATAAATTATATTTTATTTTAAATTATAATATAAATAAAATGAATTTCAACATGTACTTTAGTACGGTACGTACCTAATCTAATTCATAATAAAAATAGTCTAAATTTGAAAATTGGTGATTTAAATGACATTTTCCCCTATAAACTAACCCCTCACCTGAACGCTTTTTGTATTTTTTAATACAGTGACATTAAACCAAACAAACCCTAAGGTGCAATTTGGAAAATCACCAAATCAGGTGTAAACATTTCGGTTATTGGTTTGGTTTACTTCAATTGGATGATTAACCCAAATTACATCGGTCAAGTATACTGATCAGTTCCCAAATACGTCTTAATTCTTAAAAACTGAAATCATTTTCATTTCCTAATACACTCTCGAATATATAGAGTTTCCAAATTGACATAAGTATGGTCAGGGAGAAATCTAATTTGGTTAAGTCTGGTTAATTCAACTTGAATGGATTGATCCGGTTAAGTGATTAACCCAACACCACACGCTCAGCTAGCTTCTCCTAATAGTAACTCTTCCCTGCTTTTTTTCCAACATATCCCAAACATAAATATTTGCCGTAGCACCTGAGTGCATCGCAATATCTGAACCGCCTTCATATCTTTCTCAGAATTAACAAAACTTTACAAAAGCGTTGCATAGTGAATAACAAAACAGTATTTGAAAACTAGATTTAATACCATTATACCAAGCCGTCCTAGGTTAAAAGACCACATACTAATTCATACTGTAGTAGGAAGATATGAATTAGACTAGCCAAAAGACATACATCCACCTAACGAGTTAAGTCTACTACCAAAGTGAAACGCAGAGCTGATTAAGAGGTGACTTTACTACCTTCAGTCACCTGCAAACGAAGAGACAATCCTCTCTCATCCCACATAGTTTCCCCAAATTCTTTCCCAGTCCGATCGTGAACAATGCATTCGCCTTCTGCTCCCTTTATGAATGAACACAGTCCCTCTTGATGTCATCTGACGAACACTCAACACGTTTCTGTTGAGCCCGGGAACAAAAACCACATTGTTGATCGTCTTCTGCTTCCTTTCCTTCATCTTGATCTTTATATCTCCTCTTCCTTCTGCTATGATAACTGTTCCGTCAACCAAACCAACCTTGGCTTTGTATGTCTTGTCTAGAGTGGAGAAAAGCTTCTCATATGGAGTCATGTGATTCGAAGCATGGCCGTATATCATCCACATATTCTCATCATATGTGAAATCATTTAAAGCTAAATCTGCTAACAGTACATAATCAACTTCGATTGTTTCTTCCTCAACTATCTCAATCTGAGCATCATCTGTCGCAGACGGTTGCAGATTCTTTTTGTTGCAATCTTTGGCTTTATGCCCTCGTTCTCCACATTGAAAGCATTTGCCTTTCTTCGGTTTAGATTGCCTAGCTCCACTGGACTTTCCTGCCCTAGGGATTGAAGAAGTAGAAGAGTCTTCTTGGTTGTGATTGTTCTTGTTGCATAAGCCACAAGACTCCTCCTCATCAGCCATTGCTCTAAGCCTATTAGCCTTCAACATTAGATGGATAGATTCCTCTGTGATCGAATCATACATGAAAAAAATGTCGAGGAAACTCTTAAGACTCATATTCTTTAGATCCACGAGGTCACCCAACACTGGAGCTACATCGTCATATGACCCTGAGAGCGAGGCTAAGACCTTTTCGATAACTTGATAATCCGATTTCTCAATTCTCAAACGACGCAACTGTTCAACGATCTCTATAACCCTATCTAAATAGGAATTGATCGGTTCCTTTTCATCCATACTAAGTTCCTCAAATTGTTTCTCTAATCTACGTAGCTTAGCTTCCTCCGTATCGTTACCTTTCTGAAGCAAATCCCAGAGATCCTTGGCCGAAGCAGCCGAGATAGTCTTCCTGAAAGCAGAATCAGTGAGAGAAGATTGCAAAAACTGAAGCGCCTTCATGTCTTTCACCGCGAGATCTCTCCATTTTGAAAGTTCTTCGACTTGGATCGTCGCTGCTAACTCTGGAACCTTCGATGGATCCGGCGGGACTCCATTTTCGACGACATCCCAAAGTCCTTTCTCTGTTAGTGTCGTCTTCGCGATTGGAGCCCAGATTTCGTAGTTCAGGTCATCGGAAACAACGTCGTCGTGTAGCTTTCTTCGCCGCCGCCATAGCCTTAACTGTCAGGGTTTCTTTAACACTTGTTTTCTCTGGACTGTATATTCTATTGGAGAAATCAGGGAAATGCGAATAAACTATTCTCACAATAGTGAGCTGCCAGTGACAGTTTCTATTTATAAATTTATAAGCCCTAATTACATTTTGAACTCACCAAATGAGCAATGGCTCGGTTTTGGTTCTACTCTTGGTTTGGTTTAACGCAATTGGAAATATATAACTGATTGCATTTCATTCTGTATTCGGTCCGTTCAAGATGCTTGTTAATTTCATAAAATTATATAAACTTTTGAATTTGGTTGATACATAGTTTTCTAATCGCTTCTTGTTCGATGAGATTATTGTTAGGGAATATCTCGTTCAATTTAAGTGGGTTGATCCGGTTTAAGTGATTTAACCCTATACGGCTAGACCAGACGCAAACTTCTCTCAATGCATAATGGGTTATGAATATTGATTGTTTGTTCCACACGCCACACGACTTCTCAGACATTGATTAAAGCCTATAAAGCCTTCAACATTGGATTTAAACGCCTCTCGGTGGTCTAGGATATTTGAGTAACTGTAAGTTTTTTTAAAAAAATCTATTTGAGTAATTGTACTATGTAAAAAGAAAATGAAAAATGTGATTCAAATAATATAAAAAAATGATAACAAGTTCATTTCAGTGTCCAACAATAGTGAATATGCCCAAGTTTGTGTCACAATGTATATGGCCAAAATCTATCTTTCCATATCTTTCCATGCCAGTCTCCTTTCTCTTTTGTATTTTGATCAATTTTCTAACAAGTAAAACCCCTTCTATTATTCAACTAAAAATTCGTCACACAACTTGACAATAGCACTGCACACTGATGACAATATAGTTTTTGAACACTAGATTAAAACCAAACCGTCCTAGGTTATACGACCATAGACTAATCCATACTGCATGCAGTAGCAGAATATGTATTAGCTTTTCTTAGACAAACATATTGAAAACGGAATAAAACCAAACTAACAAAGACCGCATAGAAGGCTGATATGTCCAACCTTACGAGTTAAGTCTACCACCACCAGATGTAGTCATAATGAAAAGCAGCCAACTAAGACGTGTGGTTACCTACAATCACCTGCAAGCGCAAAGCCAATTCTTTCTCAACCCACTTCCACGTACTTTCCCCAAATTCAACACCAGTCCGATCGCGGATAATGCATTCGCCTCCACTTCCCTCTGTGAATGAGTAGGCTCTAGATATCATCTGACTAAGACTTAACACGTTTCTGTTGAGTCCGGGTACGAAAATCACATTCTTGATCGTCTTCTTCTTCCCACCCTTCATCTTGATCTTTACATCTCCTCTTCCTTCAACCAAAAGAAGTGTTCCATCGGCCAATCCAACCTTCGCTTTGTGTGTCCTGTCTAGAGTGGTGAAGTACTTCTCATATGGAGTCATGTGATTCGTGGCCTCCCTGTATACCATCCAAACATCCTCATCATATGTTTTTTCCCCTAAAGTTACAGGCGTTAACAGACAATATTCAACTATCAATTCTTCCTTTTCATCTATCCGAAACCTAAAGTTGCAGTCTTCTTGGTTGTGATTGTTCTTGTAGCACAAGCCGCACCACTTGTCAGAGGTTGGTTTAAGCCTCAAATCCTTCAATAGACTAAAGATATCTTCCTCTGTTACTGATTTTATATCCATGGAAGCAAAAATACTCAATAAGACTCTGACTAGTCATCTTATGCACATCAATGAGTTCCTCCAACATGGAAGCTCGAGCATCGTATGACCCTGAGAGCGAGGTGAACACCTTCTTACAAATCTGGGAATCGGATTTCTCAATTTTCTTCAGACGCAACTGTTCAAGTACTTCCAAAACCCTATCTAAGTAGGAATCCACCGATTCTTTTTCATCCATACTAAGTTCTTCGAATTGCTTCTCTAACCTATGTATCGCCGTTTCTTCGTCACCTTTTTGAAGCGAATCCCAAACCTCTTTGGCCGAAGACGCTGAGGAGAGAGTGTTCCTGAACGCAGAATCAGCGAGAGAAGACTGCAAAATCTGGAACGCTTTCGTGTCTTTCGCCGCGAGATCTTCCCACTTGGAAAGTTCTTCGGGTTGAAGCTTCGCCGCTAACTCTGGGATCTTCGATGGATCCGGCGGGACTCCGTTCTCGACAATGTCCCAAAGTCCTTTCTCGATTAGTGTAGTTTTCGCCGTTGCAGCCCAGGTTTCGTAGGCAAACTCATCGGAAACAGCGTCTTCTTGTTGTATATTCGCCGATGCCATAGCCGTAACTGTCAGGGTTCCGCTCAATCTTTTTCTCTTGAAGCAAGCAAAGCGACTAAACTACTATTCCCTCACCAGTGACACTCTCTATTTGGTTAATAGTGTGACATCAAACAAAATCATAAAAGCCCTCAATTAATAAATTACAATCTTTTTTAACCACCAAATTAGCAAAGCAATGGCTCGGTTTATGTTCTACTCTTGGTTCGGTTTAAATACCATTTGCTTCAGTAAACTATTCGGCTCAATTCGCGTGTTAAAAATCATAAATCATTATTATATGATTATAAATAAAATAAACTTGTAAAATCTTGAAATGAATTTGGTTGATACGGAGTTTTCATATAGGTTCTGGTTCGGGATATTATTATTGGCATAAGCTAATTTGTTAGGGGAAATCAAATTTGGTTATATCTCGTTTAATTTAAGTGGGTTGATCCGGTTAAGTGATTTATCCTGACAGATATACACCACCACACGCAAACTTCTCTCCAGCGATGGTTCGGACTTGTGATTCAAACTAAGCACTCCAAGATGATCAATTTTATAATATTCTAAAATTGAGTATTTGCACTTAATGAAAATGAAGTTTGAAAAATGAGTATTCGGATACAGTATTTGAAAAATCAATATAATAAAACTTGAATGTGTTGCTCTCCTACACATCAGATTTTGTATTGAAGAAGAGGATGACACATCAATTAAAATGGCTAACCTATCAAATTAAAACAATTAATACATGTCAGCAATTTTTTTTTATGTGGACAAAACAAATCGAAAACGATAGCGTTTAATCTTTTGCTTGATTTTTTTTCTTCATTGCCGTGATACCAAACTTCTTCTTCGGCACCTTTTAACCTTCGACCGAATGTGCTATCCATCCCATGGCTGGGAGCATCACCACCGTCGGATTCAACGCTATTCTCACCGGAGCTACTAAAACTGTGTCGCATCGCGATTCTCGTCTCAACGTTGATTGTCGTAGAACTTCTCAAAATCAAAGACAGAGGTATTTGTTAAAAATTGCCCTTAACTTACACTACAATTTACTTTCCTGATTCCTATTACTTGCATATATATTCTTGCTAATTTGATTTCTACTTTTGATTTTGGGGATTGAAGATTTATGTGATGCATATTTCTCCTCTCCGATTCTGGGTAAGTGAATCTTCCATCCTTTCTTTCCAGATTCAGATCGAGTATGATTGATCAATCTAAAATTTTGAATTTAATTCATCTGGTTTTTTTGTAACTTTGTGAAGTTTTAGTTCCTTTGCAGAGTTACTGTTTGATCATTTTGGTGGACTATTATCATACATGTTTGTGATTAAAGTTGAAAGTTTGTACGAGAGCTATCTTGTGTCGTAAAAAGCTGTGTAACATTTGAACATGTAGAGATGATAAGGTAATGTGCAGAGAACATAATTTGTATTCGATTTGGTGTGTCATATTCAGTTTGCAAGGAACTGAGTGTTCTCTGTTTTGTGGTCACCTTTCAGGTTTACAAACAAGCAGTGATAAGAAAACAGCAAGGATGTGATTTTTCATTGACAAAAGAGTTGGATATTAACGCAAGTGTGTTTCCATATACATTAAACTCATATGTTTAAGTTTAATGTCTTTTTTTGCTCCAAATTGTTTTGGAGGCAGTTAGGACCGACGTTGAAGATACAAGCTTTAAAGATTTCAATTTCAATTTGGTTACTTGCTATTAGTGATTGGATTTGTATTAGCCAACAGTACATGTGATTAAATTTTCAGTATTTTTGATATGATTACAGGTTTGGCAAAAAAGAAGACAAGGACTTTATGATTTAATATATGTTAAGAAATATTCATTAAAACCTACTTTGATATGATTAGTTTGCTTTTCTTCGCAAGACTGGATAAGTCCGTGAGTTAAAAGTTTTAACTTAAAACGTTTATTTTCTGATTTAAAACTATTCCATGCTTGAGCTTTTAGGTGATCTTTTATTGTTCTTGTCTCATGCAGGCTAAGCATATGTTAATTCCTTATGTTCCGATGTTAGTGCCGCCAAGAAGATGGAAAGGATATGCTTTGAAACCTATTTCTTCTTTGGGACTATATATTAACCCCACACTTACGATTCATACTTACATTGAGAACCTCATGCCCACACATTGTGTTTATAGACATGTGTTTCTAGCACCTATGTGTACAAATACTGTGACATTTTTCTTCAGATATGACAAGTGTGGTTACTTCTTTTTACTTACTATATTATGCGTACTCTTTACTCATGGATCCAAAAAACAGCAAGATGCACTAACGATATTAATTATTTGCAAGACTGCTCATAAAGTATTTGAGGTATATTGGTATTATCGCTTTGTAAATTTATGTTTGTTAAGTGTTGTTGTTTGGTAATGTTTTACATTAATAATTATATTCTGGAATTGAACTTTGAATATGCATTGGATACACTTGAGAAGATTATAATAAATTCCAAATAACTTAATAGTAAATTCTAATTCCAACGGTGGGATTGCTTTTCCAACGGTTAGTTATTGATTTATTCATATGTTTTAGAGACAGATTTGACATAGAGTAAATTGTGACAAGTTGCATTGTTTGGTTTGGCAAACGAGCTTGGATTGAGCTGAAGCTCAGCAGGAGTATTGTGATGCATGAATATATGTTTTTGTTTATGGAGAACCAAGCTGTAAGTCTCCAACAAGTTAAAGCTAAGGTGAGGGTGATATTTGCAGATATGTAATGCAATAATCTCTTTCTTTGTTTACTCTTCAATATTTTCTGCGTATATGCTCGACAATTGTCTATGTTGTAGAACTTTCTATGATACGTTTGAATTATCTGGATTAGAGATTTGCAGAACTTATTTTAGATCTTTTGATGGAATCTTCAGAGTTTTATTATATGAGACTATGCTTTTGAACTCTCTTTATTGGAAGTGGTTTATTATGTTGAGTTTCTTATTTGAGTTCGTATAATGATAAATAGTGATTTAACTTTTCAGTGAAGACTGAACTATGAGCTTGAATGTATTATGAGTATTATCTTATAAGGGCACTAGCAAGTGTGAGTTACTTTTAACAGTGATTTGTACTCTTTAGGTTTATGAGGAGGAGTTCTTTAAATGTCTTAGCTTTGTGAGGCGGGGTTGATTAAATGTCTGCCTATACATGTTGGTCTATTTAGAAATTTTTAGGATTTATAATGATTGTCTATAGGTTGTATGATCTGTCATGAGAAAGCTAACATAACTAAAACTATAAACAACATACAAAAAATAAATGTAAAAATATATATATAAAAAATACAAAAAACAACCCCGCGGCGTAGCGCGGGTACTATCCTAGTATATATAAAAATGTGATATGAGAACAATATGCCAATGCCGATTCAACACCCATCGTTCCATGTCTTTATCTCCATTCTGTTTTGGTAAATGTTACTATGTCTCAAGTTTGGTCAGTTTTCTAACTAGTAAAAACCCTTTATTTATTATCTACAAGAATTCGTCTTACCATTAACAAAAAAAAACAAAAAAAAAACTTGACAAAAGCATTGCATAGTGAGTAACAAAAATAGTTTTTGAAACACCACAAGACCAATTCATAGTGCAGATAGCAGAATATGAACAAACTGAAAACATATTAAAACCAAACCAGAAAACCAAATAAAGACATATGCGTCCCACCACCTCACGAGTTATAAAAGTCTTCCATCAAATCACGAGGTGAGATTACCTTCAATCACCTTCAAACGCATAACAAATCCATTCTCATCCGACGACAACACAGCATCCCCAAATTCAAGACCAGTCCGATCGCAGATACTCCATTCGTCTTCACGTTCCTGTGAGAATGAGTAGCGTCTTGATACCATCTTCTCAATACTCAACACGTTTCTGTTTAGCCCTGGAACAAAAATCACATTCTTGATCGACTTCTTCTTCCCTCCCTTCATCCTGATCTGTACACTTCCTTTCCCTTCTACCTTAAGAAGTGTTCCATCAACCAATCCAACCTCAGCTTTGTGTGTCCTGTCTAGAGTAATGAAATACTTCTCATGTGGAGTCATGTGACTTGTGGCACAAGGGTACGCCACCCATATATCCTCCTCATATGTTTTCTCAGACAAACTCACCGGCGTTGACAGTCGATACTCAGCTTCAACGTATGCTCCTTCTTCTTCCTCGAATCTCTTAAGCATTAATCTGTTGCATTCTACTTCGTTGTGATCTATCTTAAAGCACACGCCACACCACTTCTTAGACTCTGATCTAAGCCTCAGATTCTTCAGGATTACAAGGAGAATCTCCTCGTTCACTGAATCAAACTTGAATCCATTAATATAGAAATACTGAACAAGACTCGCAGCAGACACGTGATGCACGTTCATGATCTCCTCCAACATCGAATGAACACCATCGCACGACTCTGGAAGCGAGGCGAACAGCTTCTTGCAAATCACGTAATCGGATTTCTCAATACTCAAACCACGCAACTGATCAGTGATTTCCAAAACCCTATCTAAGAATGAATCAAACGACTCTGTTTCACCCTTTTTAGCTTCTTCGAACTGCTTCTCTAACCTACGTATCATCGCTTGTTCTTTACCTTTAAGAAGCAGATCCCAAACGTCTTTGGCTGAAGAAGCAGAGAGAGTCTTTCTGAAAGTCGATTCCGGGAGAGAAGATTGCAAAATCTGAAGCGCTTTTGTGTCTTTGACAACGAGATCTCTCCATTGTGAAAGCTCTTCGGGTTTGATCTTCGCCGCTGACTCTAGAATCTTCGATGGATCAGGTGGGACTCCGTTCTCGACAACATCCCAGAGTCCTTGATCGATTAGTGTAGCTTTCGTGGTTGGAGCCCAGATTTCGTAGTCGAAGTCATCGGAAACAGCCTCTTGTTGTTGTGGATTCGTCGCCGCCATAGCCGTAACCGTCAGAGAGATTCTTTAGAAACTTCTTTTTTATTCTCTCTTGGAGAAAGTGAAGAGGTTTGTTTATTCGATCACCTGAACTGTTTCTATTTATATAGTTTCATATTAAGCCTAACCGTAAACCCTAATAAGTTACAATTTGTTGTAATCACCATATTATCGGTTTAGAGTCGGTTTTAGTTCAATTATTTGGTCCGGTTTATTGCAATTGGTGTGTATTATCAATTAAATTGTATTGGATCATAATCATATGGTGATTGAGTAATCTCCATTGTTTCATAGTCAAAATCAGAGTTGGATTTGTACCTTTTATGGGTTATACCCTATATAGTATTATAGAAAAGATTCAAATTTCTCATAATCCACCATTGAGAAAACTTAAGCTAACTAACATAAGCACTGAATATATAACACCATGTTCATAAACTTAAGCTAACTAAACTGCAATACATATTAGCTTTTCTTAGGGAACAAAGAAACAAAATGAAAACCAAATAAACGGAACCAAATTCATCCATCTGTCCAACCTTATATGGTAAAATAGTCGATTGTTCTTTCTAAAAAAACTTTGACATTATGTAAACTTTCTCTTCTTGCTTGGAACTTGACCTCCTTGATGAAGCACATTCCAACGTAGACAGTAGCCTCTATTTTCCCACATGGTTTTACCAAAATTCTTCCCAGTAGGTAGTCTGATTCCATATAGTGCATCTTTTCTCCTCCTCATCAAAAGCAACTCCAAATCCGCTCTTCTCCAGCTGAGAAACACTCAAAGCGTTTCCCTTGATCCCTGGAACGTAAAGCACATTCTTGATCGTCTGAGCACCCTCTTTAGTCAGGAAAATCACATCTCCAATCCCTTCTGCCATGTAGGTGGTGGTGGTGGTGGTACCATCTCCAGATGTGAATTTAACCTTAGCTTTCCTTGATCTGTCTAAATCAGTGAAAAACCTCTGATATGGAGTCATGTGATTAGAGTTAATGGAGCTTATCAACCAAATCTCATCATGTAAACCGAAATCACCGACAAAATGTTCAGCTACGTGATCAGGTACTTGGTTTAGCAAACGCCAGAGATCCTTAGCCGAAGAAGCAGCCAAGAGTGTCTCTCTGAAAACAGAGTCTGGGAGAGCGGACTGCAGTATTTGGAGTGCTTTCATGTCTTCTGTCGCAAGTTCTCTCCAGTTCCGTAGCTCTTCGGCTTGAATCGTCGCCGCTATTGGAAACTTCGATNATCAATTAAATTGTATTGGATCATAATCATATGGTGATTGAGTAATCTCCATTGTTTCATAGTCAAAATCAGAGTTGGATTTGTACCTTTTATGGGTTATACCCTATATAGTATTATAGAAAAGATTCAAATTTCTCATAATCCACCATTGAGAAAACTTAAGCTAACTAACATAAGCACTGAATATATAACACCATGTTCATAAACTTAAGCTAACTAAACTGCAATACATATTAGCTTTTCTTAGGGAACAAAGAAACAAAATGAAAACCAAATAAACGGAACCAAATTCATCCATCTGTCCAACCTTATATGGTAAAATAGTCGATTGTTCTTTCTAAAAAAACTTTGACATTATGTAAACTTTCTCTTCTTGCTTGGAACTTGACCTCCTTGATGAAGCACATTCCAACGTAGACAGTAGCCTCTATTTTCCCACATGGTTTTACCAAAATTCTTCCCAGTAGGTAGTCTGATTCCATATAGTGCATCTTTTCTCCTCCTCATCAAAAGCAACTCCAAATCCGCTCTTCTCCAGCTGAGAAACACTCAAAGCGTTTCCCTTGATCCCTGGAACGTAAAGCACATTCTTGATCGTCTGAGCACCCTCTTTAGTCAGGAAAATCACATCTCCAATCCCTTCTGCCATGTAGGTGGTGGTGGTGGTGGTACCATCTCCAGATGTGAATTTAACCTTAGCTTTCCTTGATCTGTCTAAATCAGTGAAAAACCTCTGATATGGAGTCATGTGATTAGAGTTAATGGAGCTTATCAACCAAATCTCATCATGTAAACCGAAATCACCGACAAAATGTTCAGCTACGTGATCAGGTACTTGGTTTAGCAAACGCCAGAGATCCTTAGCCGAAGAAGCAGCCAAGAGTGTCTCTCTGAAAACAGAGTCTGGGAGAGCGGACTGCAGTATTTGGAGTGCTTTCATGTCTTCTGTCGCAAGTTCTCTCCAGTTCCGTAGCTCTTCGGCTTGAATCGTCGCCGCTATTGGAAACTTCGATGGATTCCATTCGCAACCACATCCCAAAGTCCTTTCTCCGTTAGGGTTGTTTTCATCACCGCCAACCAGACTTCGATGTTTAGCTCATCGGAAATGAGTTCTTGTATTCTCGCCGCCGACCATTCCACAATCATTATCATTTTTGTATAAACTATAAAGCGAATGAAGAAATGTCTCCTTAAACCCCACCCCAACAATTTTTTTTCCGTTGTTGCTAGTATTATATAGTTGCATCACTCCAAACCCTAAATCTAGAGATGTTGCAGTGGATAGAATAAAAAAGCCTAGCCAAGCTCGAATACAATTGAGTCGGCCCACCAGAAGCTCAAATTTGGAAATACTTGACATACGGGGTCGTATGGTTTGGTTGTGTAGACTTGGTTTTATTTGCCTAGTTTTGTAATATATCAAACTTTTTTAACACACTAATCAATATTTGCCATCATTAACAGAGTTGACATACTTAGAACAAAATAAAACAAGATGAGAACCGAATTTAAAAGCCAAACCAGATCCATCAAATTTGGCTACCTTACTTAGTAACAAAATAGTCTACCATGTCCTGCCTCTTAACATTTAAGCTTCATTCATATCATGTTATTTTTTCTCTTCTTGCTTTGAAAGATACCTTCAATCACCTCCAATCGTAGAAAAAAGCCTCTCTTTTCTTCCCACATGGTTTCACCTAAGCTCGTCCCAGTCGTTTGATCCCATATCGTCAATCTCTCTCCAACTCTGTAACCACTCCTCTCCAGCTGGCCAACACTCAACGCGTTTCCTACGATCCCCGGAACGTAAAGCACATTCTTGATCGTCATCTTGATCCCATCTTTAGTCATGATGCTCACATCTCCCATTCCTTGAGCCATGAGGGTACCTCCAAAAAATACTGAAATGAACCTTGGCTCTGTATGTTCTGTCCAAAGTGGTGAAATACTTGTGATATGGAGTCATATGGTTAGTGGCACTGGAGTATAACATCCACATATCCTTATCAAATATCACAGGATCAATGTTGATTGATAAAATGTGGTGCTCTGGTAAGTCCTTGTCTAGATTGGCTTGTACGTTAGCTTTGCTTAGCAAATCCCAGAGACCTTTGGCTGAAGTGGTCTCAAGTGTCTTTCTGAAAACCGAATCCGGGAGAGAATTTTGCAGTAACTGTAGCGCTTTAGCGTCTTTTGCCACAAAATCTCTATATGGTGAAAGGTCTTGGGGTTGAATCTTCGTCGCTAACTCTGGAACTTTGGATAGATCCGGCGGGATTCCGTACTTGACAACGTCCCAAAGTCCATTCTCCACTAGGCTAGTTTTCATGGTTATAGCCCAGATCTCATAGTTGAGCTCATCGGAAACAACGTCTCGTAGTTTCTGAGGGTTTGCCGCCGCCATAGCCGGGGTACTCCTTAGGGTTTCTTCAAACTTTTACTTGTCTTCTACTCTTCTCGGAGAGAAAAATGAATATATATTAATTAATTGCACAAAATTTAAGAATCGGTTTGGATATAATTGGCCATTGGGTTGAGTTATTATTCTAAGGGGAATCCAATTTGGTCAAGTCTGATCAATTTAACTGGGTTATTCCCGGTTAAAGCTTATTATAGTTTGTTATAACGTTTAATTTGCCTTTCCTATAGTAAACCCTAAGTTACAATTTGTTGTAATCACCATATGATCGGTTTAGACTCGGGTTTAGTTCAATTATTTGGTCCGGTTTATTGCAGTTGGTTATCAACTAAATTGTATTGGATCATATAATCATTATGGTGATTGAGTAATCTCCATTGATTCATAGTCAAAATCAGAGTTGGATTCGTACCTTTTATGGGTTATAGTATTATAGTAGAAAACATTCAAATTTCTCATAATCCACCATTGAGAAAACTTAAGCTAACTAAGCACTAAATATATAACATCATGTTCACATCCGGACAACTGCATTACATATTAGCTTTTTTTCTTAGGGAAAAACTAAACAAAATGAAAACCAAATAAACGGAACCAAATACATCCATTTGTCCAACCTTATTTGGTAAAATAGTCTACTGTTATTATGTAAACTTTCTCTTCTTGTTTTGAACATGACATCCTTGATGAAGCACATTCCAACGTAGACAGTAGCCTCTATTTTCCCACATGGTTTTACCAAAATTCTTCCCAGTAGGTAGTCTGATTCCATATAGTGCATCTTGTCTTCTCCTCATCAAAAGCAACTCCAAATCCGCTATTCTTCAGCTGAGAAACACTCAAAGCGTTTCCCTTGATCCCTGGAATGTAAAGCACATTCTCGATCGTCTGAGCACCCTCCTTAGTCAAGAAAGTCACATTTCCAATCCCTTCTGCCACGTAGGTGGTGGTGGTACCATCTCCAGATGTGAATTTAACCTTAGCTTGCTTTGTTCTGTCTAAATCAGTGAAAAACCTCTGATATATATGGAGTCATGTGATTAGAGTTAATAGAGCTTATCAACCAAATCTTATCATGGAAATTGTAATCACCAACAAAATGTTCAGCTACGTGATCCTTAGCCGAAGAAGCAACCAAACGCAAGCAAAAGCCTCTCTCTTCCCTAGTGGTGTCACCAAAAACTTTCCCAGTCGTTCGATCCCAGATGGTGCATCTTTCTCCATCCATTTCAACTTTAAAGCCGTTCCTTGCCATCTGAGAAACACTCAAAGCGTTTCCCTTGATCTCTGGAACGTAAAGCACATTCTTGATCGTCTTCTCACCATCCTTAGTCATGAAAGTCACATCTCCAACTCCTTTTGAGAGTGTACAACCTCCAGATGTGAATTCAACCCTAGATAGCCGTGATTCGTAAGTGGTGAAGAACTTGGCATATGGAGTCATATGATTCGAGTTAGAGGAGCTGATCCTCCAAGTATCCTCACCAAAAGTGAAATCACCAACACTTTCAGCTACACGATGAACAGCTACTTCGTATAGATAATCCCAAAGAATCTTAGCCGAAGGAGCCCAGATTGTCTTTCTGAAAAGAGATTCTGGGAGAGCAAACTGCAAAAACTGGAGTGCTCTCATGTCTTCTCTCACACGTTCCCTCCATTGTGAAACTTCTTCGCGTGTAATCGTCGCTTCTAACTCTGGATTCTTCGATGGATCCGGCGGGACTCCATGCTTGAGCACATATTCAAGTCCTTCCTCCTTAATTAAGATGGTTTCCACCATCTCCAACCAGGCTTCATCAATGATTTTTTCTTGGGTCGGCTTTCTCGCCGCCGACAAATCCCCTTTCATTTATCAATTTTTTTATGTTTTGTCTTGGATAAACCCTACACCCCCAAATCGTTTTTTTTTTGTTCTTTCTATTTTTGTATATATAGTTGCATCATCCAAACCCTAAATCTGGGGATATTGAAGTGGGTAAGATAAAAAAAAAGCCTAGCCCAGCTCGAACCAAATTGTATCAGCCCACTAGAAGCCCTAGTCATATCATTGAGTGTTTTTTAATCCAATGATGAATGATTTATCGAAATTTGTTTTTACTACATGAACTGTGAACATAAGCACTAAACATATACTACTAAAATACTCCTGATATAGCAGAGCAAACAGAGTAATCCAAAATATTTGCTGAAATTAGATGAGTGAAACTGAAAACTGAATAAGCAAGTCGCATAATTAGTTAAGTAATTAGAGGTAAGATTGCAAATGCATAAAAAAAATAACATGTCTAATCATCCCAAAAGGATTCAGCAAATCCAGAAGATCTTTTTGGCTGAAGTGGGTAGCATATAGGGTATCCTACTTTGTAACACAATTTTCAATTGTTGTATATGCTTAGTTTTGTTATTTACAGTCGAATATATCCAAATTTTTGAAAACAATTATCCATATTTGACAGAACCGAACACTAGCAATGATGAGTATGTATAATACTATCAGTAAAACACAAAGTCCAAACTATTTCCCCAAAAATTAGTTAAAAAACAGGGACTGCCCGTGAATCCAATTCCACTAGGGTGACACTGAGGTATAAACCCTTATTGCAATACATTATATGCTTTCTTATCCAAACAAATAAAGAAATGAAAAACAGAATAATAAAAACCAAGCGAGATCCATCGATTTGGAACACTGAGGTCTAAACACCATCAGTTAAGCTTCATAGGTGACCTTCATTCATCTGCACTAATTGTCATTTAACACATTAATTTTCAACCGGTTGACTAATCTTCATTGCTTCATACTTAAAAACAGAGTTGGAGACCTTATCCTTTATGTTTGCCTAGTTTTGTAATATTTGTAGAATACATTCAACATATCAAAGGATATAATCCACCATTGAGAAAACTCTGGCTAACATAAGCATTGAATAAAGAAAACTTTGGCTAACACCATGTTCACATCCGGACAAACACAGAACCCAAACTGTATTGCCAAACCTAGTTTATATAATTATAAAAAAAAACGATGGTCCAATTCCGTAATACCAATACCAATACTCATGTACGCAGCTTTTAGCTTTCTTAGGGAGCAAAGAAACAAAATGAGAACCAAATCCATCCATCTGTCCAACCGTCCTGCCTCTAAAATTAAATAAAGTGATCCTTCTCCTCTTGCTTTGAAAATTACCTCTTCCTCTGAACCACATCAAAACGCAGGCAAAAGCCTCTCTCTTCCCTCATGGTATCACCAAAGATCTTTCCAGTAGTTCGATCCCATATAGTGCATCTATCTCTATCTATTTCAACTTCAAAGCCGCTCCTCTCCATCTGAGAAACACTCAACGCGTTTCCCTTAAACCCTGGAACGTAAAGCACATCCTTGATCGTCTTCTCACCTTCCTCGGTCATGCCAGTCACATCTCCAACGCCTAGTGCGAGGGCACTACCTCCAGATGTGAATTTAACCTGAGCATGCCGTGATCTGTCTAAACTGGTGATAAGCTTATCATTTGGAGTCATATGATTCGAGTTAGTGAAGCTTATCGTCCAAATATTCTCATCAGAAGTGAAATCACCATTTTCAGCTACATGAACAGTTACTTCGTTTAGATAATTCCAAAGATTCTTAGAAGAAGTAACCGAGAGCGTCTTTCTGAAAAGAGAATCTGGGAGAGCAGACTGCAATATCTGGAGTGCTTTCATGTCTTCTCTCACACTTTCTCTCCAGCTGCAAAGTTCCTCGGGTTTGATCGTCGCGGCTGACTCTGGATTCTTCAATGGATCCGGAGGGATCCCAACACTAACCACATACCCAAGTCCTTCATCCGTTATGATGTTTTTCATCCTCCTTAACCAGGCTTCATCAACGTTTTGGTCATCGTCTTCTTGTAGAGTGTGTCTTCTCGCCGTCGCCCAATCTCTTCTCATCGTTATTTATGTCGTCTTGGATAAAGTGAGAAACAATTGTCTCCTTTAAACCCTAACTCTTTCTATTTCTATTTTTTTTTTTATTGCATCATACAAACCCTAAATCTTTGGATGTTGCAATGGATAGGATAAAAAAGCCTAGCCCAGCTCGAACCAAATTGAGTCGGCCCACCAGAATCCCGAATCCAATCATTGAGTTTTTTTTTTTTTATACTAAAAATCCAATGAACAACCCAAATTTGATTTATTACATAAAGCGAACATAATAGTAGATTCAGTGATGAATCTGATCGTAGCTCTGTATGTTCTGTCTAAATTGGTGAAATTCTTGTCATACGGTGTCATGTCGTTGGTGATAGTGGTGTATTAAGATCTAGATATCTTCATCAAATGTCACATGACCAATATTCATTGCTAACATTTGATACTCATGTAACTCCTTCGTTAACTTGGCTCGTACGTTAGCTTCTTTTATCAAATCCTAAAGATCTTTGTTGGCTGAAGTGCTTTCAAAAGTCTTTATGAAAATCAGCTATGGTTTTCTCTGATTCAATATATATATGGATTGTGTGTTGTGTCAATTAGGGGAGCCATCTACTGTAGAATATATCCCACTTTCCATACAACAAGGATGAAAAGCAGCCGTTAGAGTATTTCTGGAATTAGGCTTTGGGAGAGCAGACTGCAATATATGGAGTGCTTCTGTGTCCTTTCTCACAAGCTCTCTCCATATGAAAAGCTCCTCGACTTGAAGATACGAGAGGCGGACTTTGGATTCTTCGTTGGATCAGGCGGGACTCCCTGTATACCATCAAAATACCCTCATCATATGTTTGTGCCCCTAAAGTTACGGGGGTTAACAGACAATATTCAACTATCCGATACTTGAAGTTGCAGTCTTCTTGGTTGTGATTATTCTTGTAGCACAAGCCGCACCATTTGTCAGATGTTGGTTTAAGCCTCAAATCCTTCAATAGGCTAAAGATATCTTCCTCTGTTACTGATTTTATATCCATGGAAGCAAAAATACTCAATAAGACTCTGACTAGTCATCTTATGCACATCAACGAGTTCCTCGAGCATCGTATGACCCTGAGAGCGAGGTGAACACCTTCTTACAAATCAGGTAATCGGATTTCTCAATTTTCTTCAGATGCAACTGTCCAAGGACTTCCAAAACCCTATCAGACCAATTCATACTGCAAACTGGTTAGGTGCCGGTTTAATCTTAGGTAAAGTTTCCACAAAGTTCATTGTATTACTGTTACACAAAAGATTTTTAAGCTCCTCTGTTTCTAACACTCCTCTGTTTCTTGTTAATGTGAAGGGAGTGAGCTATCGGAGAGAATATGCGTGATGGGCATATCAATGAATCTAGTGACGTACCTTGTCGGAGATTTACACATCTCATCAGCTAAATCAGCGACCATAGTGGCGCAGCGTAAGCTTGATAGAACTCGATGTTTGTTGATTCAAAGAATACCAAACAAGGAGTTGACTCGGAGATCGTTGATTCCGAAGAATAGCCGCTCAACGAGGGTTTTTGATAATTGTTGATTCACGGAGAATGCCGATAACAAGGAAGATTAGAAGCTTGAAAAGCTCTAGGTTTTTATTCAATAAACGTATATCGATCCTTTACACAAAGGAGGCTTTAAATACTAAAGTCTCAAAGGCAAAACCCTAAACATAGCAAAAGGAAATAATCAAACAGTAAACTTAAAGCCTAAGAAACAACATAAAGCCTAGATAATAAAACACA
Organism: Camelina sativa; assembly: GCF_000633955.1. NCBI lineage: Eukaryota > Viridiplantae > Streptophyta > Magnoliopsida > Brassicales > Brassicaceae > Camelina > Camelina sativa. The sequence continues at coordinate 11,987,815 of NC_025699.1, read as the reverse complement.
GCCCACAAAAGAAATAGGAGATATAAAAGAGTTGAGATGCGCTGCATCAGGTCTCCCCGGGTAGGAAAAAATTCGTCTCTGAATCTGGAACGGTGTCATAGCCATGAAACGTTAGCGGTCTTGACGTGTGACAGAAGCCAGCGTCGTGCCACCCAGAAACACTTTTGTTAATACACTTGAACACCCCCTTTGATCCAATCACCCGCGGATAAAGCTTGTTGAACGCATGAAGTGACAGCTTGGTCGACGGTAATGCAACACGAACCAACATGTTGAATCCAAAAACAACCTCTGCCCAACCTAGAACTGTCGTGATGTTGCAAGAAAAACCCACGTGTCTACAATGCACTCTTAACCTCCCCAATGAAGCTCGAAACTGTAACCCAATGCGAAATTGAATAACAAAACAGAGAAAGCAATTCACCATTGTCAACGTGTGAGGAGGAGGCCATACAACCTTGCTAACCCATGGGGGCCATATCAACAGAAAAATCTCCCAGCAAGAGTCCCCACCTAAAATATTCACTCTTGAAAGCAAGTCGAGGAGCTAGTAAATCACCCATGTTTTGTGAAATCTCCATGTCTGATAACCGTATACCAATAGAAAGAACACACCGGTGATGATAGAGCAAATTTAACACATCACACATGGCACTAATGATACATACACCCAGGCTGGAATGTTCTGCTGCTTGTAAAGGTAATCGAGTAGGAAGAATAATACGTTTCACATGTGGAAGAAGAAACTTACAAATTTGGTTTGTCACAGGAAACGCCTTAATCTTTGTTGAAGCTATGGTTGCAAACTTGCAACACAGATCATCATACACATCAATCGCCTGTATCCCTCGTTGGTCTTGTACATTACTCTCAACCATCGAATTGATAATGACTTTTTTTGTATTTGAATTTAGCAAATGCTCACTCGTTCCAGTAGACGTGGACACATTCCCTCGCACAAAAACTGTTTTAGAACCATATGTAACACCTTGATAACCTAGACCAGATCTAGTTTTCTCTGTTCTTCCCATACTCAATATTCGATCGAGATTCTTTGTCCCACTGTTTAACATCCGAACCTTCTTTTTGTATGCAAGAAGTTCATGCTCCAACCGTTGAGATGTTTCGTTTTCTGCCACAAGTTCGGCCTTTAATTGCGATACTGCCACATTATCGTAATCGTCATTCTTCGGAGCACAAGAGCATTGTGACACTGCCGCAAGCTTACGTTGTAATATTTGTGATTTTTCTTTCTCATAAACTAGTTGTTTCTCCATATGCTCCAGTTGGCTTTCCATCAACTTTTTCTCTTGGATCAGTGCTAAATTTTCTTGGTTAACCTTTAACAAACTCCCATAAAGACTCTTAAATTCGGTTTCCTGATCCAACTCTTGATCACTTTCAAAATCTCTACTTGAGAAGATAAATTCTCGGGCTATCCCAGCCATAGAGACAGGCTGAGCTGCAACTAATGTCATATGACTCTCAGAAGCATAAACCTCGTTGTAGAGATCTTTTCTTCTGCTTTGAAACCAAATGTCGCTTCGACCACGATCTGGCGGCTTACTCTTTATACGTTCTTCTGGTGAAAATCTTGTGTATGCCACCCCTTGAATCACGATAAAATCTGTGCTGCTTTTGTAGTTTACGCCATAAGTTAAATCTTTCTCATATGTGGAAAAATCAAAACGTTGACGTCTTTGTAAGTTTCGAGGTGTTGCCGTAGATGTTACTACATCTTTAACTAATACACATTCTCCACATAATGCTTCTTCTAGTGTATTAGAAGACATTATATTTAAAGACGTTGATCTGTTGCACTCTCTCAATGATTCACCACAAAAGACAAAATTGGTGACATCATGGATGTCTTCATCTTTTGTATTTTTCATACATCTCACTCGAAAATCTTCTCCTAAGCCACATTTTTTGAAAGGCACAAGAGCATTGACATCCGCCATCCCTTTAGCTACCCGAAACTCTTTCTCCCCTAGTACTGCTCCATAAACCGAATCATAATCATCACTTACAAAACAAAAATTTGGGTCACTGTTTTTATCCGCAACGTTGGTGTCAACGTGTTTTGCATCCTTTGTATTACTACAACCATTGTTGTATGCAGTAACAACATCTTCTTCCTCGTACAGGTTTAGAATCAAAGATCCATGCCCATCATGAACTTCGTTATCAAACACGTCATATATTGGGTAATCATCTGGAGAAGTGTTTGCGTTATCTTCTACGCCAACATTGTCGGCTTCATCGTCAACGTCACACACTGGCAGACCAGAGAGCTCCTTGGAGATATCTTCACTTTGAAGAAACGAACTATGGTTCGTGAGAAGAGAATCACCATTACTCAACATGACGTTACCCATAAAACTCTTTTCATGAATTTGATCATAGGCTGAAACAGTTATGTCTTTGGAAACTTCAATATCATAGATCGGTTCTTCATCTTCATAGATGTCAAAAGCTGGATCTCCATCTGTAGTTAAAAAATCATGACCATGAACATCAACGTCACCGTGGACGTCGAAGATTAGATCTCCGATGAGATCGGGAAAGAGGTCACCGACCACTTCCATCCTATCTTTTGGAGAGTGGACTTGCGACGTGTGCGTAGTGAACGCCGTCTCCTTCTGTTGCTGAAGCGATTTGTGGAGTGTCACATCAAAGTTCTCCCTCATCGCAAAGAGAGTCTGACGAAGCTCCATCCATTTGTTTGGCTGTTGTTCAACAACACGTCTCTTGTTTGCTGAAAAGTTGTAGATAGGCTTCGGTGCCATGATCGTTACTTGAGATCACGGTACAGGAACGTCGCTTGCTCTGATACCAAACTGGCGCAGCGTAAGCTTGATAGAACTCGATGTTTGTTGATTCAAAGAATACCAAACAAGGAGTTGACTCGGAGATCGTTGATTCCGAAGAATAGCCGCTCAACGAGGGTTCTTGATAATCGTTGATTCACGGAGAATGCCGATAACAAGGAAGATTAGAAGCTTGAAAAGCTCTAGGTTTTTATTCAATAAACGTATATCGATCCTTTACACAAAGGAGGCTTTAAATACTAAAGTCTCAAAGGCAAAACCCTAAACATAGCAAAAGGAAATAATCAAACAGTAAACTTAAAGCCCAAGAAACAACATAAAGCCTAGATAATAAAACACAGCCCACAAAAGAAATAGGAGATATAAAAGAGTTGAGATGCGCTGCATCACATAGTTACCAATTTCATGGGAACTCTTAACCTCTTAGGACTTCTTGGTGGTTTCTTGGCTGATGCCAAACTCGGTCGCTACAAGATGGTTGCAATCTCAGCCTCAGTTACAGCTCTGGTTAGCTCTTTAAACTATGTCTTTGTATAGCTCTGAATGGCAGTGTTGCTATTGACGGTGGCTACAACCATCTCAAGCATGAGACCACCACCATGTGATGATTTCAGGAGACTTCACCATCAGTGTGTAGAAGCAAACGAACACCAGCTAGCTCTTCTCTACACCATAGCTTTAGGTGGAGGAGGAATCGAATCCAACGTCTCCGGTTTCGGGTCTGACCAATTCGATACTAGTGATCCCAAGGAAGAGAAACAGATGATCTTCTTCAACAAATTATATTTCTCCATTAGCGTAGGCTCTCTCTTCGCCGTGATTGTTCTCGTTTACGTTCAGGACAACGTCGGGAGAGGATGGGGTTACGGGATCTCAGCCGCGACTATGGTGGTTGCAGCCATTGTTTTGCTTTGCGGAACGAGATGGTACCGTTTCACCCTTTCACAACAATATGGAGGGTTGGTTTATTAATAAAACAATAATAAAATAACATCTAAATACAATATAATTTTTAAATTTTTAAAATTAAAAATATTGTCCCGCGGTGTACCGCGGGTTGAATCCAAGTTGTGTTTCAAAAGATTTTAGAAATTTCTTATTATTTTCTCTCAGAAAAAGTGAAGAGGTTTACTCGATTTCGATCACCTGAACTGAGCCTAACCGTTTGTAATTACCATACGATCGATCCCGCAGAGTATCTAGCTATTGTTTTTGATATGTATGAAATCTTTACGCTATATATTCCCATACCAAGGTTAAAATACATGGAATTATTCAAACAAAAACTAGAATGTTAGAAGAAACATGGAATTATTCAAACAAAAACTACAATGATAAAACAAAGATAGAATGTTGATGTAATTGACAACGGCTGAAACGACGTCTCGGCGGTAGTGGACCAACTCCAACCAGCCAAACCTGTAAGAAATATATATATATATATATATATAATGAATGAGGAAGATAGTTAAAAATATATCTATATAATGAGAAGAGGTAAAAAAAATAAAACTCACCTAGTAGCCCAGGTGACACATCTATTATAATTCTCGACGAGATGCTGTGCCTCGTAACAATGGAGTTGACTATCATTTAGAGGGATCTGTACACCTACGGTGTCACCTCTTCCAAGATTCTTCCATAGGCGGCTACAAAACAATATTATGATTGAATTTAAAAACACTGATTTATAATTCATATATCAGAATGATAGAAATTACTCACTTGCGAGCATGGTATTGCATCACGAGGAAAAGATAAAAACCAACGGTTCCGTTGGGTGGAATGGTAATCGAGATAGTGAGCTGATCCCAAATATTCATGATCTGGATAAACCACCAACCACATCTTTGGTTAGTGGACAAAACAATCAAATTAGAAAAACTACATAGCAGCTAATTTCAATAATCTATAAGCTAATTCCAATAATATTTAATACCGGATATGATGGAAGAAGCTAAATAATATTCTCCCTAATAAGCTTAAAAAAATTCACAAACTAATTAGAGAGAAATCACAAACTAATAAGAGAGAAGTTCAAATTCTGCACAAATCCAGAAACCTGATAAGAGCTAAATAATATTCTCCCTAATTAGCCTAAAAGAATTCACAAACTTATTAGTGAAAATTCACAAAACTAATATGAGAGAAGTTCAAGTTCTTCACAAATCCAGAAACCTAATAAGAGATAAATCATATTCTCCCTAATTAGCCTAAAAGAATTCACAAACTAATCAGAGAGAATTCACAAACTAATAAAAGAGAAGTTCAAGTTCTTCACAAATCCAGAAACCTAATAAGAGCTAAATCACATTCTCCCTAATTCGCCTAAAAAAAATTCACAAACTTATCAGAGAGAATTCACATGTCAACCAAAAAAAAAAATCATTTAGTCTAATTTCTAACTAACCAAAATTTTTGAGGGGACCAGAATGAAAAAAATACAGAACATAATTAATATATATATATATATATATATATATTTATATATAAATATATATATGTCCAATGGTGGCATTGACAGTAAATAATTGATTTTTAGATAAAAAATAAAACATGAAAAACTCGATACATATTGAAAATGGATTCTAGCTAGTGGCTATTTTGCTAATTATAATAGTGAATATATTACTTTCACAATTATATTTCTAAAATGTACTAAACAAATTCAATTTATCTCTCAAAGTATTCACCTTGATCATCATAAGATATATATGTTTATTAAAAACTGAAAAACAAACTTAATTTAACTCAGTTTAAATTATTAAACTGGAAATTATTAGAAATTTATGTAAATGTGAACAGATAGATTCTCTTTGTTTTTTAAATATATATGTTAAATTATTTACGTATTTAATTGAAAAATCGAAAATGGGATGTTTAATATTGACTAACTACGACTTTGTCCAGTTTATTAAGTGTGAGGAAAGAAAAAAAGAAGAAAACTAGTCAAAGACTTAAATCTAGTCAAATACTATCATTAAAAGATTATCTCTGTTATATATAAAAAAAAAGATTAGGCTTTTTCAAACATCATAAGTCTATAAATCTGCAAAGACATACACAAATATAATTTAGAAGTATTTTGCAATAATACTCATATAAGTACACTTCGATTGATACAAAATAATGAAACTTGCATTAAGCTTTCTGTTTTTCATATTTGTTTTGTGTTTTGTGTCGAATGAAGCTAAATGTCATAAAAACATGGTTGTTCTTCAAAACAACCTTTCTCAAAGTCATAGTATTCTAAAAGTTCATTGCAAGTCCAGAGATGACGATCTAGGGGTTCATTTTGTGAATTTTCAAGGTCCTACATACAATTTTAGTTTCTATGATGGTATTTTTGCGACAACGTTATTCACTTGTGATTTCTGGAAGGGAGTTCAAATGGAATATCATAGGAGTTTTTTAGCATATATAGGAGATCCCATTTATAGGTGTGACACGGTGTATACATGGGATGCACAAGATGATGGTATTTACTTCTCAAAAGATGGTGCGACGGAAAAACTGTATTATTATTGGATTAAACACTAATATTCAAAAGCTGTATTAAAGACTAATATTCAAAAGCTGTATTCTCATTTCATCTTATAAAACAATCGTGTTGCCTTTATGTGTATTAGCATTGACAACAAAATGAATTTTATCTATGTTTTCTTCTAATTATATCTACGTTTTCTTCTCATGACTGTATAACAGAATGAGAAGAAATATGAGAGATATTGATTAGCTTGTAGTCTAGGATTTTGGTGATAATATAGAGAAAAAAAACTAAGGGGGTGTTATTGGATTGTGGTTTTTAAAGGAGTTTGATGTATTTAAGAATCAGGTGTTATTCAATTGGGTATTTTTAAAAATCCATTAAAATCTAGTGTTATTCAATATCTACTGGATTTTGTGTGATTTTGGATTTCAACGTACTTTGCTTCTAAAATATGAACAAACACAATACCACACTTTTCTCAATCATTTCATTTTCTTCTCCTCTCTTTAGATGGATCTCTAGCCTTTGACATATTATTGTTTGATTTTTTTTCTCAATCCTTTTATATAATCACACTTATTCATCAGATATGTATTATTTTTGAGAATTTTTTTTTGTGTTCTTTAACTTTTTTTTCTGGGTTCATGATCTATAACTTTTTTTTTTGGTTTATGATATAATCACACTTTTTTTTTCTGGGTTCAATCTCTGTTTCTTCCTCCTCAAACCCTTTGTATATAATCACACTTATTCATCAGATCTGTGTTTTTTTGTATTCTTTAATTTTTTTTTTCTGGGTTCATGACATCTGGGTTCTTTAATTACACCAAAAATCTGGATTGAAAACAAATACAGTTTAATTCAAGTTTTCTATGACATGTGTAAAAGTCTGGGTGTTATTAATTTAATATAATTTTGGTGTATAACACAGTTTATGGATATATATATTTTTTTCTAACAATAACTTTTTAAAAAATCCATAACAGTCACCAAAAATACATTATCAATGACTTTCAAATCCACCTTATATGCATTATAAAGTCTACACAAATGCATTAGACTTTTAAATCCACTAATGTCGTGGGTTAATTAAAATCTATTAAAATCCTCAATCCAATAACACCCCCTAAATATAAAACTCTGATTTTTTTGTCCCCAAACATGAGCTATAGTGTGGTTTTTCTTTTTGTTATGATTCATAGATAAAAACCAAATACAAGAAAATTATTGTTACCTTTGGTGTCTATATACTTTTGATATATAAAAAAGCCCTTAACTTAAGCTCATAAGATAAGATTTGGAATAAAAACTCAACTAAATGATGAATATTAATTTTTAATCCATCAGTACTTGAGTCCTTATGGCTTATCATTTTAGAGTAGTAAACTGCATCATCTCTAGCATTCCATGTGTGTAAATTACTACAGCTAACAAGAAAAGCTGACGTATATGCCGAGAAAGATTGATGATACTCCATACGATCCCCTTTAAACAAATTACAATCGAATTCTGTTAAGATGATATTATCATTGAAACTAAAATTATATGTTAGATCATCATATTTTTACAAAGTGGTCACCTAAATCGTTGTTTTTGGATTTGCAATGACTTTAAGAACAATACGACTGGAAAAGAGGTTGTTGTAGAAACGTATGGTGTTCTTATGGCACTTAAAACTAATAGCTTCACTCAGACCAAGTACAAAATAACAAAAAGATAAACGAAAATATTAGAATTAACCATCGTGAGTCAAATGGTTTTTTTAGAGGTAATAATAATACTCGGGAGGGTCCAAGTTCCTGAAACCGTAAAACCTGAAATAAAATATTCAGTAATCACTGGTTCCTGAGGCGTATTAAATTAATATGATTGAATTTGGGTTGAGTTATTCTAAGGGGGAATCCGATTTCTTTGTCAACTCTGATTCAATTTAACTGGGGTAATCCCGGTTTAAGTTATTATAGTCCGTGCATGCAAGAATGATTGATGGATTTGACTTGTGACTAGAACTACTAACCCACACCAACATGATTTATTTACTACAAAGACTTAACATAAGTACTTTTATGAACCCATTAGATGGATGCTCATTATAGGTCCACCTTAGATCCATAATCTAGAATATTCTGGATTTACTTATTCCTCAAGTTCTACTTATTCTCTAAGTCTTATATACCTTACCAAAAAGGCAAAAACAGTCGCAGCAAACTGTAACTAAGATTGTCCAAACTTGAAAACTGGATCAACCTAACCAAATCAGAATAATAGACTCTGATTACTAGTAAGTCTAGCAATTTTGCACATCCGATAAAAAAACATTCACAACATACTAAAAACCGAATAAACCGAACCAAGTCGGCATAGTAGACCTTAGTCTAGCAACTAGAGGTTACCTTCAACCACCTCCAAACGCAGAAAAAAGCCTCTCTCTTCCCACATGGATTCACCAAATAGTCTCCCACCCTGATCCTCTACAGTGCATTTGTGAGCGGTCATTACAATCCCATAGCCTGCATGTGTCATCTGACCAACACTCAACACGTTTCTGTCGATCTTGGGAACAAAAAGCACATTCTTGATCGTCTTCTTCTTCCCTTCATTGGTCATGATCCTGACATCTCCCATTCCTTCAGACATTATAGAATCCTCCATGATGAATTTGATCCGAGCTCTGTGTGTTCTGTCTAAAGTAGTGAAATACTTCTCATACGGAGTCATATGGTTCGAGGTCGTGGTGTATAACATCCACATATCCTTATCAAATGTCACAGGAGCAACATTGAATGCTAACATTTGATACTCAGGTAACGCTTCTTCATCATTCCTGCTTTGACTCTTTCTTCTGTTGTTGCTACAGTCTTTGAAGACATGACCTTTACCTCCACATTGAATACACTCTCCTCTTTCATGCCTAGATCTCATCATCACCCTCATCGAATCTATTTAAGCACAATCTAAAATCTTGACCTGTTCCAGTCTCTTCTCTAACTTGGCTTGTACGTTAGCTTCTTTCAGCAAACCCCAAAGATGTTTGGCTGAAGTGGTATCGAGTGTCAATCTGAAAACCAAATCTGTAGAGAAGATTGCAAAATATGTGGCGCTTTTGTGTCTTTGCCAACAAAATCTCTCCACTTGGAAAGATCTTCGGGTTAAATCTTCTTTGCTAGCTCTGGGATCTTCGATGGGTTCGGCGGGATTCCATGCTCGACAAAATCCCAAAGCCCTTTTTCAGTTAAAGTTGTTTTCACGATTGGAGCCCATAGCTCGTAGTTCAGGTCATCGGAAACAACGTCTTGTAGAGTCTGTATCTTCTGTGACAGGAAAATAATCAGTGACACAAATCTATTCTAGGATCTCACCGAGAGAACTAAGAATAGTGAAAACAGACTGAAAGATGACCAAAAAGGGAAGAAGGGTCACCTTAAAGAACTGATTCAGAGTGGTGGAAGCGAGTTAGACCGCCGCAATAGATGAGTGAAGAGAGAGATGAAAGAAGAGATAAAAGATGATGCTCATTAATTAGGTTTTCCAGAAGTGGCATTACCTGCCTTACATAGTACTGAGATTGGACCACAAACCAGTACCAAAATAGCTGAACCAAAATATAAACTGGAAATATATCCATTACAACTTAAAGTAGGATAAGATAAGATACCAAGGAATATTTCTGTCACAATACTCCCTCCTTCAGAGCATCCTTGTCCTCAAGGATCGAATGTAGGATACTTGTTGATGAAGTCTTGGTAAAACTCCCAGGTAGATTTTGCGGGTGTGGAACCCTTCCAATGGACTAAGACCTTTGTGATAGCCTTGTTGCGCGACTTAATCATCTTCTTATCCAATATAGCCTCTGGTTCACGAGCATTTCCAATGTCCACTAGGTACTGTGGTAACAGTGGTGCATCGGTAGAAGGATTTGGACAGAATTTGAGTTGACTCACGTGGAAGACATCGTGGATGGCTGCTTGAGGTGGTAGTTTCAGCTTGTAGGCAACGGATCCTACTTTGTGGACGATAGGGAAAGGACCATAGTACCTTGGGGAAATCTTGTGTGGGATATTCTTTGACTTCAAGGAGTTTTGTCGGTAAGGTTGGAGCTTGAGATAGACGTAGTCACCCAGTTTGAACTCTCTGTCAGACCGATGAGAATCTGCGGCTTGCTTCATTCTGTTCTGAGCTCTGAGAAGGTGAAACTTAAGCATATTAATCACTTCTTCTCGTTTCTGCAGACTGCGATCGATCACAATGGATGAACTTTCACCAGGGAGATAAGGGAGGTGAATCGGAGGCGGTTGACCATACATTATCTCAAATGGTGTTGAGCGTATTGTAGTATGATACGTCGTATTGTACCACCACTCTGCAAGGGAAAGCCACTTACTCCAAGTTTGTGGAGCCTCAGATACCATACAGCGAAGGTATGTCTCCAACGTCTTGTTGGTGATCTCAGTTTGTCCGTCGGTTTGAGGGTGATACGAGGTTTAAAACTGCAGATCAGTACCATGGACTCGAAACATCTCCCGCCAAATTTCACTCGGGAATGTGGGATCTCTGTCACTGGTGACATCTTTAGGCATTCTATGGAGTTTAATGACCTGGTCAAAGTATATTTGTGCGACTTCCAGAGCAGTATAGGGATGAGATAAAGGGAGGAAATGTGCATTCTTACTTAACCTGTCGATGACCACCATGATGCAATGCTTACCAGAAGAGGGTGGTAAACCTTCCATAAAGTCTAGACTGGTTGATTCCCAGACGCCTTTAGGGATGGGTAGTGGGTTAAGCAGACCAGGTTTAGCAGCGGTATCGTACTTGTTCCTTTGGCAGATGTTACAGTTCCTCACGTAATTCTGGACTTCCAAACTCATCTTTGGCCAGTAAAACAATGATTTGACGCGGTATAACGTCGCATCTCTGCCTGAATGACCCCCTATAGCTGAATCGTGCAGCCATTGGAGAATTCGTGTCTTTACTACTGCATCATTGCCAACAACTAACTTTCTCTTATGTCTCAATTCTCCATTTGTGAAGGTATAGTTAGGGTGCGATGAAGGTTTAGCTTCGATCTCAGAAATAAGCTTCTGCAGATGAGTATCAGTCTCCCATAAGAGCTTCAGGGAATCAAAGAAACCCTCATGTGCTTGAGACAGTGTGATGTGCAACAGTTGGGATCCGGTGACTCGTGAGAGAGCATCAGCAGCATGGTTTTGCTTACCCGATTTATACTGAATCTCAAAGGTGTACCCTATCAGCTTGGACAACCACATGTGTTGGAACGGTGTTGTTACCTTCTGATCCATGAGGAACTTAAGGCTCTTTTGATCCGTCTTTATAATAAAAGGACGATGCGCGAGATAGGCATTCCAAACCTGAACAGCATGGACGACAACAAGGAGTTCTTTCTCGTACACTGACAGCGATTGGTGTCTCGGGCCCAGTGCTCTACTGATGAAGTATATTGGATGGTGATCCTGCATTAAGACTGCTCCTATGCCCACGTTCGACGCATCAGTCTCGACTACAAACATTTTGTCGAAGTTTGGTAGTGCGAGTACTGGAGAGGTGGATAACGCTTTCTTCAAATTTTGAAAAGCCTCGTTTGCCTCCTCGCTCCAGATGAACCCTTCTTTCGTAAGTAGGTTGGTGAGTGCTCTTGCAATGACCCCGTACCCCTTTATGAATCGCCGGTAATAGTTGGCCAAGCCCAAGAAACTCCTCAGTTGTTTTTGATTCGCCGGAGTTGGCCATTGTTCTATTGCCTCGATCTTGCTCGGATCAGTGCTCACTCCCTTCTCTGATATGAAATGCCCCAGATACTCGATGACTGTAGCTCCAAAGGTACATTTTGATGGCTTCAGGTAAAGTTGTTGGCTCCTGAGTCTGAGGAACACCTGTTGCAAGTGGTGTAGATGTAACTCCCAAGTGGCACTGTAAACTAGAATGTCATCGAAGAAAACTAGCAGGAACTTCCTCGAGATTTCTTTGAAAGCATGATTCATCAGACCTTGGAATGTGCAGGGAGCATTAGTAAGCCCAAAGGGCATTACTACATACTCGTAGTGATCGGCATGAGTCTTGAATGCCGTTTTGTACACATCCTCTGGTGACATTCGAATTTGGTGGAAACCAGCCCTCAAGTCCAACTTAGAAAAGTATTTAGCTCCTCCTAGCTCATCCAGTAGGTCCTCCAACAAGGGAATGGGGTATTTGTCCTTGATGGTTTGCTTGTTGAGCCCACGGTAGTCAACACATAGACGCCAAGACCCATCTTTCTTCTTGACTAACACAATGGGAGAGGCATAGGGTCTGGTACTGCTTTGTATGATTCCCTAAGTGACCATGTCCTTCACCATCTTGTCTATGACATCCTTCTGAAGTGTGGAGTAGCGATAAGGTCTGAGATTTACCGGGTTTGCGTCTGTGACCAGGGGAATCTTGTGGTTGAAGCCTTCTCGGAATGGAGGTAAACCGGAGGGTTCCTCAAAGATGTCATTGAACGACGCCAATTGGTATTGCAGAGAAGGGTCGTTAGTCATCAATGACTCATGCGTGGAGATATGCGACAGCAGAGCTTCTGGTTGCAAGGAAGGTTGATTTGGAGAGTCTGAGATCAGTTGGACTTGCAGAAGAGCGATCTGCGAAGGTTGTTGCATGATCTTGTCCAGGTTGTCTCCTTTGACTTCTTTGCACACAACCTTGGTTCCCCTTAATACGTACTTCATTCCATCTATCTTGAACTCCTTGCGTAGGTTCAAGAAAAGATCGGACCTAATGTTACCAGCCATTGCACTCCCAAAACAAGATCATAGCAATCTTGTGGTATTGGTCTGACCTCAGTGACGAATGAGTAGCCTTGCATCTTAAACGAGAAAGAAGAACACTTATGCTTGGATATGATTGATCCACCAAAAGCTCCAGTCACTCGTATTGGTTTAATGGGTTCCAAGAGACTACCCACTTCGTTGGCCACTGCTAAGCTGAAGAAACTATGTGTGCTGCCAGGATCTATCAATACATGGAGCTTCCGCTTACCATAGTGAGCTATCATAATCATACAAGTGAAGTCTGAGGTGCCGTTCAGCGCATTCACCGATATGACTGGTCCTGCTTCTGTTATCTCTTCAGCCTGATCATCGGGGTGATTAGTGATTATCTCTTCCCCTTCTGGACAATCATTAGTGATTATCTCTTCCCCTTCTGGACAATCATCCTCTTCTTCTACCTCCACCACGAATATCTGAGAGCTTTTGTGTTTCAAGTGATGGCCTGGAGAGTATGGTTCATCACAAAACATACACAACCCTTTGGTTCGACGCTCTTGCATCTCCTGGTAAGAGTACTTCCTTGGGATTTTATCTGTTGGTTTGATAAAAGTGTTTGGCTTGTTTAACTGGTATTTGGATGTGTTGTTCTCGGGTAAGGGTAGCTGAGGTGTTGTGTTTTGGGTACGGTGTTGAGTCGAGGTGTTTGTCTTGGAGTAGGGACTGAAGGGAGCTCGGAGGGTTTTGGTTGGGCATGGGTTAAGTAAGCTTCATGGAGGCTTGCTAAACGAGCGGCATTAGATACATCGCCAACCTCAAACTGACGAACGTGTAATGAGAGCTGCGGGTTGAGATTGGTCAGGAAAATGCTCACGGCATGCGCATCTGGCAAGGACAACTTTGTCAAAGCGAGGAAAACCTCCACCGTATCTCCTGACTTCTTTAAGCTCACCAAAGCTGACAATAGATCATTATATGCTTCTACAAACCTCTTGGACAAAGCCATAATGAACTCGGACCAAGAGAGGAAAACTCCAAAACGATTGTTCAAGTAGTTGTGGAGCCACTGCATCGCTTTCCCCTCTATATAGATGGAAGCTAGCTGTACCTTCCCCTCAGCAGGAGTATGGTCAAGGAGGAAGAACTGCTCCCAGCAATAAACCCAATCTCTCAGCAAGGTTCTATCAAAGAGTGGAAAACCTACCTTGGTCAAGCGTGTAGACAGACCATTCGGGGCTGTGTGATGAGCCGGCGTACGGTCCGAAACCAGGGGTCGCTTACCAGAGGAAGCGAGATATTCTTTCAACAGATCTGGAGGATCCGGAGGGCGTGGCTGCTGAGATGCCGCTCTAAGCTCACCGGACGCCGCTGTCGGAGAACCCGCGGTTCCACTTGTCTGACCCGAGTGTTGTGACAGTAGCTTCTGTAACATAGACTCGATGGAGGCGTGAGATCTGGCCAGCTCAGTCTGCAACTTCACCAGTTCCGCTATTTGACCTTTGATGTCGTCAGTCGTCTGCCTTTGATCTTTGATTTGCTTGCTCATGGTTTGAAGACGGGTAGCGTCAGCCATGGTTGCGTAGATCCGAAAATCGCTCGCTCTGATACCAATGTGACAAGAAAATAATCAGTGACACAAATCTATTCTAGGATCTCACCGAGAGAACTAAGAATAGTGAAAACAGACTGAAAGATGACCAAAAAGGGAAGAAGGGTCACCTTAAAGAACTGATTCCGAGTGGTGGAAGCGAGTTAGACCGCCGCAATAGATGAGTGAAGAGAGAGATGAAAGAAGAGATAAAAGATGATGCTCATTAATTAGGTTTTTCAGAAGTGGCATTACCTGCCTTACATAGTACTGAGATTGGACCACAAACCGGTACCAAAATAGCTGAACCAAATTATAAACCGGAAATATATCCGTTACAACTTAAAGTAGGATAAGATAAGATACCAAGGAATATTCCTGTCACATCTTCTTCGCCGCCGCCATAGCTGGAATAGATTGTTAGGGTTCTTCTTGAGTTTTCTTCTCTGTATAATTCCTCTAGAGGAGAAGAGGACGAAGGTTTTGTCCCTTTTTCTCCAACACTTTCTATTTAAACCGTAAACTCTAAGCTGAAAGTGAACCGGAAATTAAATACGGTTAAGTCTGATTCGGTTTAATGAAATTGTTCGGTTGGGTGATTAAACCCAAGCGCAACCTCTTACTTACCAACGTCTTTAGAATTCAACCAAAAATATTTAACCAAACAAAATTATACATAAGTTTGTGTCAAAATGTAACAATTTCTTGGTAAAATTATTCCTTGGAAAAACTCAAATTATCAAAACAATCTAGCACTGTAGGTCAACAAAAGTTACATAACAAAATCAATCATGATCTAGACTCTAGAGTGTGTGTGATTCAAAAGCCCAAAAACACAAGGGTTGAAGCAAAAAGTGTACTCACTAGGATTTGTTCACTAGCAAAGCAGAGAGGATATGCTTGAGGAGATATCTTACTCTACTCCCATCTCTCCAGACAACGTTTCCTCTTCATCTTCCCCATCAAACTCTTGTTCTACACCTTACACCACAACGTTAACAAAAAACATATATATAGGATTCATATGCAACAAACTGTTGAGAGGATCTCTGTTACCTCATTAACAAATGAGCTTGGACAACCACTACAAGCTCCTTGCATCCTTAGCTCTGTATTTTATGTCTAAATTGGTGTAATACTTGACATACGGTGTCATATGTTTGGTGGTAGTGGTGTGTATCATCCCCATATCTTCATCAAACATTGTTGCATGGCCAATATTAATAATTAGTAAACTTTGGTACTCAGGTAGTTTCTTCTGTAACTTGGCTTGTACGTTAGCTTCTTTTTCAGCAAATTAATCCCAAAGATCTTTGGCAGAAAAACAAATTTGGAAGAGATGATTGCAATATCGGGAGCGCTTTCGTGTCTTTTGCCACACAATCTCTATATATTTCATAGTTAAGCTCATCTAATACGACGTCTTGTAGAGTCGCAGGATTCACCACCGCCATAGCCGGCTACTCTTAGGATCTCTTTAAAACTTTTTCTTAAGCCCTAAATTATACAATTTTAATAATCACTAGTTTCTGACTCCTGTGGCGTGCTAAATTAGTATGCTACATTTTAAATCTATACTATTAATTGGGAAGTACACTTAGAGATAAAAAAAATAAACAAAACAGAATTCATGTATTGCCCTTTCTATAAAAAGTTTTGGAGAACAAACAAAAAAACAAACAAGGGTGAATAGGACCTAAAAGTTAGAAAATTAAAGCGGCCAAAGATAGTGCTATTCGGATCGCATATAACCTGTTCGGATCTGGTTTCAAAGGACGCGGATCCTACATTAAAAAAAAAATCATTAAGGTGTCGACTGGTTCTCCCGCTACCTCCCGCAAACGCATGTTTGCGGGTGGTAGCGGTTGCTAGCGATTGGTGCCAATCACACAAACCGCTTCCAATCGCTCACAGCCGCTCCCAATCGCTTCCAGCCGCTGAATTCCAAAAGCTGCTATCCGCAAGCGTTTACGGTTGCGGGCGTTTGCGTTTGGAAATTTTTTTTTTTTGAAAAACTTGAAACAAATCAATGATAATGAAATATTTTTATATATATTTTATCTAACTATTTTATTCATTAAGTATGGGAAAAAATGAACTACGAATACGATTGAGAATATTAAAAAATAAATAATTAGAAGAAAATAAGATTTCAATTAACAATAACCCGGAAAACTTGATGTAAATTTAATGGCACATCACACATAAGTTCAAAAAAAATCTAAATAAATATAACATTTCATCAGAAATTTAAGAAAATAAGATTATTTGTGAAAAATATAAAAACAAATCACAAGTGACTCTTCTCAACTCTCGCTTGATCAATACTACCGATGCAAATAGTAGCCCACAGAAATTATTGAGTGTGTGAGATTTAAGAAAGAAGATCTACGATCTAAAACATATGTTTAGTCATTTATCAAATTACTTGATTAAAGTTTTGTTAAAAAGTCAAATGCATAAAGTAATAAGTATTTCATTATGAAATTTATTTATTTTTTAAATAATTATTTTAGTATTTTGAATTTTAATTATAAATCAAGTTTAATAAAGTTTTGATATTTTAAAACATTTATCTAATTATATATCACATTTATTTATGTTCCAACCGCTATTACACCAGCTGGTCAACCAGTCGTAAACCTCCCGCAAACGCACCAATTTTAAACCAGTCGTTCAAAATGCTTAATAACGCTTGCAACCACAATCGCTCGCTTCCGCAATCTCTCGCAGCCGCAACCGCAACCACAGCGTTTGAACCAGTCAAGCTCTTAAATAATTGAAGAGCATTGAGAAGTCCGTCGCAGAGAAGATATCTAACAATTGAAATAAATATTCAAAATTAATGAGGAAAGAAGAATATTATCAAACTGGCGAAATTTGAGGTACTTACCAAATCTCTCTTCCATATTTAATTTTTAATATATAAACTGAAATTTAGTTAAAATATTTCTAAAACAAATCGTCGAAATTGAAGGTACTTACCAAATTTTCATATAATATTTGACTCGGTAAATATATGCTAGGCATAATCTCAAATCCACTCATAACATTACTTTCAAAACTACTTTAGTTATATTTTCGAAATCATTGTAATTTGCATACATCCCTCTAGATTATCCCACAAACAATGTAGAAAAAATTGGATTTGTAAACAAAAGCAGATTCAAAAATAAATAACCATGTTCTTCTTCTCATGCTTATCTCCAAGGTTTTACTAAACTTTTATGCATATTCTTATGATTTTTTGGTTTCAAGGTCAACAGTTTATCATATATTTCAAGCCGTCAGGAACATATTCTTTGAAGAAAAATTCTATTTAGTTATTGATCCATTCATAGAATTATTTACTTAATTTTTTAAATTTTATTTTTAAACATTATTATCTGACATGTATTCTCTATTTCAAATATTATAGGTAACAAAGATTGTGAATGTGCCACGAAATCAAGAGATTTAACCATAGAGAATGTCTTTAAAAAATTATGAGCTGGTACTTTTCACTTCTTCTTATGTTATTTTGTTAATTAAAAGAGTATGTTTATATGTTCTTATCATGTTTCGTGCATGTCTTTAAAACTATTTTGTGTTGGCGACCTGATTTTGCAGTTTCTGAACTGGGATGCTGAAGAAAACTTTATGATGAGATCTTATGTTGCCAATTTTTAATTTGAGAGGTTTATAGAATCTAGATCCGGAGTTGTTCCTCATGGATCATAAATATCTTCTTCATTTTTAACAGTGTAAAATTGTATTTACAATTAAATTGTAACAAATAAAAAAATTATGAACAATATTTTTTTTTCTTTAATAAATCGAGTTAATATTTTGGATATTTTATTAATATTATTTTAAATCTCTTTTTTCGTAAAACCTCAAAATAAATCACTTAGTATTAATTATACATGTAACATTCAAGTCAATATCCTATATTCATAATGATCTAATTAATAATACATGTAATGTTTTGTATATTTTTTTCCATAAAGTAAAAGATAAACAACGTCGAATTAAGAAATAAGTTTATAATAAAATCATCAATACCATAAAAGGTGGAGCGAGTAACCATAAAAACTTATTTCATCATTAAATTTTATATATTTTGACATCGAATCTGTGATATCAAAATTAATAAAAATGCAATTAACCAATTATATTAATAACAATAAATAAAATCTTTAATACTAACATTCCATATCTCTAATCGGTTTCATATATGAGTATATTCCAAATTGTAAACATATATACACCTAAAGATCACAATATGTCCACTGCAAATGCTCTAAGAAAGTGTCTAATTATATAATTAAAAAATATATATTACTATTGTAAGACAATTTTCTTTTGGAGAATGTGAGACATCATGAAGATATTTTAATGAAGTTTTTAGTGTTTTTAAGACACCTATATTATAATAATAATAATTTATGATTAAATTTATGTTAAAACACCTTAAAAACTATGCAATGGAGATGGTCTAAGTGGCTAAACTTTAGAATTCCAATTTTATTTTTAGTTTTTGATAAACCTTCTAAAATTAATAAGAATAAAAAAATCATATTTCTTTAATAGAAAACATGTTTTTCAATTTCTCTAGCATAGAAATGTTTAAAATATAAAAAAATCACATAAAAGTATGTTATAACAAAAATAAACAAAGAAATGTAATCCAATATAGATGAACCAAAATAACAAAAATTAAAAAATCAACTAATTTTGCAATATTCTAATATTTCATATGTATATATATACTATAATCTATAACTTATATTTATGTTTCCTATCAAAAATACTAAATTTATTATATACTTGGAATGTCCCATATTGTGAATGTAATCTCTTATGATATGGATATCTGGGAACGTGAATAGTACAAAATGGGAAGGACAGCATGGAACGGAACAAGATTATGGCCTCTCCTAAATATTTGTATTTGTCTTAAACGGGTTTTAATCATTTTTATCGATTTTATATCAAATTATAATAGTTTACGAGTTTCATAAAAATTTAACCAACTATTAATCCGGTTCAGTTTGATAGTGGTCCGATTGTTGGATCATTCTGAGTTATAAAATATTGGTGAAATCATGATTATGTAATTTTCTCAAACAATAATAAATTAGATTGAGACCAAACAAAAAATTAAACTAAATACTCATCTGATATGAGTTCGAATTTAGATATTATATTAAATATATTTATACAAATATTGTCTCACATGTATTCGTTATGCGACAAGAATTTGAGACCATGTATAAGACATAACAAATATTGTGTCCTTCACAAAATATTTATATTTTTTCTAAAACGGTCTTTAGTTGTTTTTGACAAGATTTAATCGTTGTGAACATGTCTATATTTGGTTTAATAGTTCATGTGTTTTATGGATATTTAACAACCATTAATGAGGTTAAGGTTTTATTTTGGTATGACCTATGGAAATTTAAATTATTGATGAAACCATCATTATTTCATTAATTCAAATAAAAAAATTATATTTACAAACATAATACCGCACGTACGTGTGGGTCTGAACCTAGTACACTACCTAATTGGGATGAGTTAACCCTTGTTTACTCTAAGGGGAATCCAATTTGGTTAAGTATGGTTATTTCTAAGTACGCTGCACCACATGCAAAAACTATACAAGTTTCTCTCCAATGCTGGTCAACAAGAATGGTTGATGGTTTTAACTTGTGATTATTAGAACTAAGCACGCCAAGATGATGATTTACCACAAAGACTTAACATAAGCAGTACTATATGTATGCTCATATCCGCAAAACAGTCACAGCATACAGTAAGTAATCCAAAAATGTTTCCTCAAAACTAAGATTGATGCCAGACAAACTGTAAAACTGAATAAAACCGAACCAAATCCCCATAATAGACTGACTGATGATTACTAGTAAGTCTAGCAATTAGATGTGAGATTACCTTCAACCACCTGCAAACGCAGAAAATAGCCTCTCTCTTCCCACAAGCATCGACCAAATAATCTCCTAGTTTTCTGTTCCATTATAGTGCATTTGTCAGTGGTCATTGCGACTATGTAGCCGGCGTCTGTCAGCTGAGAAACACTCAACACGTTTCTGTCGATATTGGGAACAAAAAGCACATCCTTGATAGTCTTCTTCAACCCTTCCTTGGTCATGATCCTGACATCTCCCATTCCTTCAGCAAAGACAGATTCCCCGGTGATGAATTCGATCTGAGCTCTGTGTCTTCTGTCTAAAGTGGTGAAATAGTTGATATGTGGAGTCATATGGTTAGTGGTAGTGTCGTATACCATCCACATATCCTTCTCAAAGGTCACAGGACCAACAACATTGTTGCTACAGTCTTTGAAAACATGCCCTTTACCTCCACATCGAATACACTCTCCTCTTTCATGCCTAGATCTCATCACCCTTGTAGTAGCACTCTCTTTTTTCCATTGTGATGCTGCTGAGCTGATAGTACCTTCTCCTTCCTTCATCCCTAACTTGGCTTCTTTAAGAAAACCCCTAAGATCACTAGGTGAATAGCAAACTTCTTTCACACGTGACGATGATCCAACCACAAATTCGTTCATAATCCCACTGATGTTCTTCTCTGGTACTGATTCAAACACATCAAGAAGCTCACGAGTATTGTTAAAAGTCAGATTCTTTACACTCACGACTTGCTCCATCACCAGAGCTGTACCATCATATGAATCTGACATGGATGTTATCCATCTGATAAAACCTTTATAATCGCGTGATGCTTGATACTCGTTTTCTTTCAAAACTTCATACAAGGTACATTTCACTGCAAATACTTCAGTAAAATCAAGAAGCGCACGAAATCTGTTAAAAGTAAGCTTCTTCACACCCAAGATGATGAGTTCATTCGTTGTAAGATCATATGAATCTGACAACGAGAGTACCATATTCGTAATAGCCAGATAATGATGATTCGATTCTAAACCAGCAGGATCCATGAACGATGATGATGAGGAGATGATGTTACGTTCTCCATCTTCTTCTTCAATTCTCCTAACTTGTTCGAGTTCCTCGTTAGCTTCTTGTAACAAATCCCAAAGATGTTTGGCTGAAGCTGTAGTGGTGGTTTCGAGTGTCTTTCTCAGCGAATCTGGGAGAGAAGATAGCAAAATCTGGAGCGCTTCTTTGTCTTCGGAAAGCTCTTCGGGTTGAATCGTCGCCGCCGCCAACTCTGTAATCTCCGATGGATCGGCCGGTGGGATTCCATTTTCAACGACAGCCCAAAGTTCTTTCTCTACTAGTATAGCTTTCATGGTTCGAGCCCACAGTTCATAGGTCAGATCATCGGAAACAACGTCTTGTTGACTAATCGGTGTCTTCGTTGCCGCCATTTCCGCCGGCGAATGTTTAGGTTTTCTTGACTTTCTTCTCTGTGTATTCCTCCTCATCTTGGAGAAGAGATGACGACGACCGCTCTTGCTCCTTTTTCTCCAACACTTCCAAAAAGTCCCAACGTGAACGAGATATTAGATACGGTTAACTCTGGTTTAGTTTAATTGGATTGATCGGTTTACAAAGATTTAATTAAGTCTGATCCAAATGAAGGAGACGAATTTATCCAAACACTTAAGAATTGCGCTATTCACAATGATACTGCAAGGATCTTGCAAGTGGGAGCAATTCATAAGTGTCATGAAGAACCTTTTTTTCATAAGCTACCACTACATACATACACAAAAACCTTTTTCCTAAACACCAGACTACTAAGCAAGATTGGTGCCTTATGACTTGCAAAAACCGTTAACCTGTAGTGGTAGCTTTAGTGGGATGCTAAAGATGTCCTGATGCGATTTTCGACAGAGCTAAGGAATCTGAGCAGTCACCAAGATTGATGTCTGAACAAACGGTTCCAGCTGAGCTTCAAGAAAAACAACAGCGACAAGACGAGCCATATGAAGTGTACATGTACATTGTAACTATCTGGAAGAACGGTTTCACTGTGGATGATAGTCCGTTACAAAGTTTGGATGACCCTGAAAATGCAGCCTTTCTTGAGGTAACGAATTCAATACATTTATGCCATTTTCAGTCTTTCTATGTACTTCTTCATTGACTTGGATAACATAAGGTTCGATGATGCCAGAGGACAAAAAGGTTGGAGTCCCCACGTCTACTCGATCCAGTTCGTGTTCAAGTCGAACTCATCAGGCAAGAAGAAGAAGACTTCAATGTAAATTAATCTCCTCCCCACTCTCTCTCTCTCTCTCTCTCTCTCTCTCTCTCTCTCTCTCTCTCTCTCTAATTAATGTTTTGATTGAAATGAGGTAGTAGAGTGAAATCTCTTGTTCTTGTATCATATATCAAACAGGAACAAGATACAGCTCTTGCAGGATCACAAGCTTTAGCCGGCTCGTTATCACCATCCGAGGCGTCTGGGTCTCCTCCTACACCACTACCTGACTTTGACCAAATGTAATTGAGAAAGCTGGCATTGTTGAGAAATTAATCGGTTTAATATTGGGTTAAAGTATAATTGGTATCTTGTAAATACACAATTTATAAATTAACCACAAATATATAAGCCAACTAAATAAAACACTCTTATATTTATTTGTAAATCACTCACAATACAAAGTTTATAACTTATAGTAAAAACACTCAAATCTCACACCACTCGTTATTTTTCCAAACCTCACACACTCTCTTATTTATATGTTGCTTAGTATTGCAACTTCTCTTTATTATATTGGATGCTATGGGATGATTTGCTCTCGCTTGATCTCTCTCTATTTATAGGAAGCTTGCAGCCCACTTTTGTTGACAAACATAACAACCACCACTTCTTATTTCAACAATAGAAGCACCGTCCTATTTAATTACCTTCTCTTTTTGACTTTCAGTAAATCTTTGTAGCACATGTGAAAGTGATGATGAATTACTTTTAACACTCCCCCTCATTATCAACTTTCCTTGTGCGTGTAGTCATTCCAAGTAACATTCGAAATCCGATAACCTTAGATGCAGATAAGCTTTTTGTAAAGATGTCTGCAACCTGATCTTGTGTCTTGATTGGTTTCATGACAATATCTCCTTGAAGTACCTTTTCTCGCAAGAAATGATAATGTACCTCCACATGTTTTGTTCGAGCATGAAAAACAGGATTTTCGGCTAAACGAACTGCTGACAGGTTGTCACAGTGTAATGGAACTCCATCTTCTATCGGTTGGTTTAAATCTTTCATGAGTTGAGTCAACCAAGCACATTCTTGTGTTGCCATTGCTCCTGCTCTATATTCTGCTTCTGTGGTTGAAAGAGAAACGGTAGGTTGTCTCTTACTGCACCATGATATAGCTCCAGAACCAAGGTTAAATACATATCCAGTAGTTGACCTCCGAGTGTCATGATCTCCAGCATAGTCAGCATCGCAATAACCATTGAGCTTACTTTGTACTCCTTTCTTGTAAAGGAGTCCCCAATCAATCGTGCCTTTGATATATCTCAAGATTCTTTTAACTGCTTCAAGGTGTGGTTTCTTCGGTTTCTGCATGAACCTGCTAACAACGCCTACAGCGAAAGTTATGTCGGGTCTAGAAAGAGTAAGATAGATAAGACTACCTACGATTTGTCGATACATTGTTGTATCATCCAAGTCTTTTCCATCATAGGCACACAACTTCAAATTTGGCTCCATTGGTGTAGTGATTGGTTTACACTCAGCTAACCCAAACTTCTGAATGAGATCTCTTGCATATTTCTGTTGACCAAGAAATATGCCGTCTTTTGTTCTTTCAACTTCCAATCCTAGGAAGTGATTTAATTCACCAAGTTCTTTCATTTGAAATCGAACAAACAAGTTTTCCCTTGTCCTTTGAATCTCGCCCGTGTCATCTCCGGTGATGATTATATCATCGACATATACAAGAATAATTGATAATTTTTCTCCTTGAATCTTCACGAACAGACTCGAATCTGATGGGGCAACATGATAACCACTTTGGACTAAAAACTCCGCAATCTTCCCGTACCATGCTCTAGGCGCCTGCTTTAAACCATACAAAGCCTTCTTTAATTTGCACACATACTCTGGTTTTTCGTGATTTACGAATCCTTGGGGTTGATCAATATAAATTTCACGATCAAGTTCTCCATTTAGAAAAGCGTTCTTCACATCCATCTGCCATAAATT
Organism: Camelina sativa; assembly: GCF_000633955.1. Taxonomy (NCBI): domain Eukaryota; kingdom Viridiplantae; phylum Streptophyta; class Magnoliopsida; order Brassicales; family Brassicaceae; genus Camelina; species Camelina sativa. Next base: position 11,962,993 of record NC_025699.1, on the reverse strand, counting down.
CCATGACTTACTTGCGGCTAGTGCTAGTAGCACACGAACTGTGGTTATCTTTGCCACTGGACTAAATGTCTCATCATAGTCTATACCATACTCTTGAGAAAATCCACGTACAACTAATCGGGCCTTGTATCGTTCGATTGTACCGTCTGGAAGAGTTTTCAGCTTGTAAACCCATTTGCAGGATATTGGTTTAACACCTTCCGGTTTAGGCACTAAATTCCAAGTTTGATTTTGTTTTAGTGCCAAAATTTCTTCTTCCATAGCTTTTCTCCATTCTGGATTCCTTGACGCTTCTTCGAATGTAGTTGGCTCTTTAACTTCAGCATACGCAGCATTTATGTACTTTGGATTTTTACGTCTTTCTCTTATAGACCTTCGTAGTTGAGGTTGTACTGGCTCCACTTGTTGTTCTTCTTGTTGAGTGGTCTCCACTTCATTTGGTGTTTCATGAACACCTGTTTTCCAAGGGCTTCTTGACTTGGATCCAACGTTCGATTGAGGTGACGGTAACTGTTCTTCTGTGTCTTCATTGCCAGGAGACGATTCTAGTTGTAACTTCGTTTGTAATTTTTCTTGCAACTCATGCGTATCTGGTAAAGCTACCTTGTTTGCCCACCACGAAGATGCCTCATCGAATACAACATTTCGTGAGACATATATCTTGTTTGTATTGGGATCACAACATCTCCAGCCTTTCTTTTGTTCGTCGTATCCCACAAAAATGCAGCGAATGGCCTTCTTGTCAAATTTACTGCGATCTTCATCGGCAATAAAAACATAGCACACACATCCAAATACTCGAAAGTAACTGACCGTTGGTTTCACATCATATAACTTCTGAAATGGTGAAACAAACTCCAATCTTGGTTGTGGCAGCCTATTGGTGATATAAACACCCGTCTTCATGCATTCTGCCCAAAATCTTGTATCAACGTTCTTAGCGTGCAGAAGACTTCGACAAATTTCTGCGAGGTGGCGATTCTTTCTTTCGGCTACTCCATTTTGTTGTGGAGTTTTTGCACAAGTGAGTTGTCTCCGAATATTAACCTCCTTAAGGTAGTTGTTAAACTCGTTTGAAGTGTATTCTCCTCCATTATCAGTGCGTAGGCACTTGATCGTTTTACCGAGCTCACGTTCTACTGTGGTCTTGAATTCTTTAAATTTTTCTAAAGCCTCATCTTTATGCTTTAGAAAATAAACCCATACGTATCTTGAAAAATCATCAATAAAGGTTATCAAATATTGATAACCACGTGTTGATGGTTGTTTGATTTTTCCCAGCAAATCTGAATGAACCAGCTCCAACGGCTCCTTAGCTTTAAAATTTGAATCCTTGTAAGGCAATTGATGTGCCTTACCATATTGGCATCCTGCGCACACAATCTCATGGTTCATCTCAAGTTGTGGGAGTCCCTTCAACATCGACTTCTGCATCATAATCTTTAATTTGCTGTAATTGACATGTCCGAGTCGTGCATGCCACAAGTCGCCAGTGTCACTTCTCCTCGTTTTTTCAACATAGGCTTCTTCTGCTGACATCACATAAATAGCCCTCATTTTTGGTCCTTCTATGAACGGTGTGCCAATAATTTTTAATTCTCGATACACCTTCACATCTTCTGGACCAAACAGTACGTAGTTGCCTGCACTTGTGAGTTGGGGTACGGATAACAGGTTCTTCTTCATTCCTGGGACATGGTAAACATTTCGAAGTTGAATTTCTTCATGTCCATTCTTTTGTGGTAGATTTGTCTCACCAACATGGGCTATTGGCAATTGTGTGTTATCAGCTGTTATAATAACACGATCTCCATTGTATTTTGTGATGTTCACTAATTTTGACACATCTCCTGTCATATGATTTGAACACCCAGAGTCAACGATCCAATCATTTTTGTAGTCGACTGAGTGATCGCATACAGCGGTGAGTGCAAATTCTTTTATTGAGTCTTCCTCTCTTCCATCATCAAGATCCACTTCCTCCGCAAAGAAAGAAGTTTCAAACTCCCAATCTTCTTCTCCATGTCCTTCATTCTTTGAACTTGTGGCAGCATTTCCTTCAACTTTCTTTGACCAACAATTTCTTGCATAATGTCCCTTCTTGCCACAATGGTAACATGCATCACTTTCATTATTATTTTGTTGCCATCGATTCTGACCACCTTGATTATTTTGAGCTCCTCGAGCTCCCCCTGATTGGAAACTTCTCTCATGGTTTCCTTGAGCATCTCGTTCTTGTCCGTTGAATCTCCCGGTACCACGTCCGCGTCCTCGACCGCGACCTCGACCACGTCCTCGACCACGACCATAACCATAACCTTGGTCATTTCTCTTATTGGTGAATAAAGCTGTCTCTTCACCATTGGTTGGTCGGCTAAGTGTGGGTTTATCTAGATCCTCCTCATTCATTAGCAAATTCTCTAGATCTGCTAAAGTTGGCTCGGTAGCCCAGCCCCGAGTTGCCGTAATAATACTCTTGTATTCTGGCTTCAGACCATGAATGATAATTCTTTTCATTCTTGTCTGAGTAATAGAATTTTCAGGATCTAGTTTAGAAATCTCATCACAAAGAGACTTCACTTTTGAAAAATATTGACTCACGGTCATATTCTTCTGGGAGATAGACAAAAGCTCATTCTCAAGCCTTTGTAATTTTGCGTCATTCTTCTTCGCAAAGATTGCCGTCAATATGTCCCAAGCTTCTTTTGGTGTTCGGGCATCTTTAATCCGTTGTAGAAAATCTTCTTCTACAGCCACGGTTAAAGCATACATGGCTTTACCAGCCTTGACCTTCCACTTCTTTAAGGCGTCATGATCACTCGTTGGTCTTTGAGGTGCAGCATCTTGTCGTACCGGTGTTGAGGTTGAGGTGTCGGAAGTTGTATCTGTGCTTCTTGCTTCTCTTGGTGGTGTCGTCTCAGCTCCGTTAACGATATCCCATAAATCTTGTCCGAGCAAATAAAACTTCATGCGAGTACTCCATGACCCATAATTGTTGTTATTGAGCTTCTCAATAGAGGTAGTAAAATCCGTCATGATTTTACCAAAAGCTTCCAAATAACAACTAAACAAATATATATTAGAGTTGGTCGGATCGACTTCGCTCTGATACCAAATGTTGAGAAATTAATCGGTTTAATATTGGGTTAAAGTATAATTGGTATCTTGTAAATACACAATTTATAAATTAACCACAAATATATAAGCCAACTAAATAAAACACTCTTATATTTATTTGTAAATCACTCACAATACAAAGTTTATAACTTATAGTAAAAACACTCAAATCTCACACCACTCGTTATTTTTCCAAACCTCACACACTCTCTTATTTATATGTTGCTTAGTATTGCAACTTCTCTTTATTATATTGGATGCTATGGGATGATTTGCTCTCGCTTGATCTCTCTCTATTTATAGGAAGCTTGCAGCCCACTTTTGTTGACAAACATAACAACCACCACTTCTTATTTCAACAATAGAAGCACCGTCCTATTTAATTACCTTCTCTTTTTGACTTTCAGTAAATCTTTGTAGCACATGTGAAAGTGATGATGAATTACTTTTAACAGGCATTTGGTAACTTTTTTTACATTTGGTAACTAAAAGAGGGGTATTGTGTTTCAAAAGATTTTAGAAATTTCTTATTATTCTCTCTCAGAGAAAGTGAGGAGGTTTACTCGATTTCGATCACCTGAACTGAGCCTAACCGTTTGTAATTACCATACGATCGATCCCACAGAGTATCTAGCTATTGTTTTAGATATGTATGAAATCTTTACACTATATATTCCCATACCAAGGTTAAAAAACATTGAATTATTCAAACAAAAACTAGAACGGCTCAAACGACGTCTCGGCGGTAGTGGACCAACACCAACCAGCCAAACCTGTAAAATATATATACTAGGTCAAAAACCCTAAAAACGCTGTAATAAAAAGAAAGATTTCCAAAGATACTAAAAAAAATATATAAAAACAACTCAATCTTTTCCAAATCCGACGAAAAACCAAGATTTTTTCGGTAAACTAAATCTTTTCAACTAAGGGTGAAATCCTTTAGTTGAAAAGGAGAGGCCTAACCAAACCTTTCGTCCCTATACTTTATTGTTTTCAAGTGTATTCACTAAGGTTACTTCACAAACATAATTTTTATGTAGATATAATGTTATGTTCTTAATTAGCTACCCTATTACGTTTCCAAAATATTAATTCTTTTGAGATAATTTATGTTATTCTTTTTAAATTTGTTATTCACTATTTATTGATTAATAATAATATACATAATTACTGAATTATTTTTTTGTTTATACTTGTCAAAATCTCATTAGTATATTTGACACGTGTCATCATCCTGTTAATGGCTAACTTTGAAAACCAAACTTTATATAATAAGATATAATGAATGAGGAAGACAGTTAAAAAATATATATATAATGAGAAGAGGTAAAAAAAAACTCACCTAGTAGCCCGGGTGACACGTCTACTATAATTCTCGACGAGATGATGCGCCTCGTAACAATGGAGTCGACTATCATTTAGAGGGATCCGTACACCTATGGTGTCACCTCTTCCAAGATTCTGCCACAGGCGGCTACAAAACAATATTATGATTGAATTTAAAAACACTGATTTATAATTCATAATTCAGAATGATAAAAATTACTCACTTGCGATCGTGGTATTACCTCATGAGAAAAAGATAAAGACCAACGGTTCCGTTGGGTGGAATGGTAATCGAGTTAGTGAGCTGATCCCAAACATTCATGATCTGGATAATCTCCAGGCCCTGAAGCCACCTAGTGGTGAACTGAACAATAGAAGTGCCAACCAATTCTAACATGCAAAAAAAAGCAGAGCAATGCAATTTCAAATTAACCAGAGCAATTTCAAATTAACCAGAATTAAGCTTTCACATAAAAGCTACAGAAATTTAGAGAGAAATGCTTTCACCGTGGTTTGGGTGTCTTGATTGCAGATTGTAGAGAGAAGGTCTTGGGACTGGTCCAAAAAGTATAGGTGGATGATCTCCATAGATCAATTGCCGCTGCGCCCTTGCTTGCTCCCTTGCTTCAACTAGTCAAACCTCCCCTGCTTCAGCTTGTAGCGGAAGCCTTGCTTGAAAAAATTCACAAACTAATTAGAGAGAATTCACAAACTAATAAGAGAGAAGTTCAAATTCTGCACAAATCCAGAAACCTGATAAGAGCTAAATCATATTCTTCCTAATTAGCCTAAAAAAATTCACAAAATTTTAGAGAAAATTCACAAAACTAATAAGAGAGAAGTTCAAGTTCTTCACAAATCCAGAAACCTAATAAGAGATAAATCATATTCTCCCTAATTAGCCTAAAAGAATTCACAAATTAATCAGAGAGAATTCACAAACTAAAAAAAGAGAAGTTTAATTTCTTCACAAATCCAGAAACCTGATAAGAGCTAAATCATATTCTCCCTAATTCGCCTAAAAAAAATCACAAACTTATCAGAGAGAATTCACATGTCAACCACCAAAAAAATCATTTACTCTAATTTCTAACTAACCAAAAATTTTGAGGGGACCAGAATGAAAAAAATACAGAATATAATTAATATATATATATATATATCCAATGTTGGCATTGACAGTAAATAATTGATTTTTAGATAAAAAATAAAACATGAAAAAACTCGATACATATTGAAAATGGATTCTAGCTAGTGGCTATTTTGCTAATTATAAATAGTGAATATATTACTTTCACAATTATATTTTTAAAATGTACAAAAAAAATTCAATTTATCTCTCAAAGTATTCACCTTGATCATCATATGATATCATATATATATACGTTTCATTTCTTTTGGTTATATATATATATATATATATATGTTTATCTAAAAACTGAAAAATAAACTTAATTTAACTCAGTTTAAATTATTAATTGGAAATTATTAGAAATTTATGTAAATGTGAACAGATAGATTCTCTTTGTTTTTTAAATATATATGTTAAATTATTTACGTATTTAATTGAAAAATCGAAAATGGGATGTTTAATATTGACTAACTAAGACTTTGTCCAGTTTATTAAGTGTGACGAAAGAAGAAACAAAGAAAACTAGTCAAAGACTTAAATCTAGTCAAATATTATCATTAAATTATTGTTTTTGTTTTATAAATAGTGAATATATTACTTTCACAATTATATTTCTAAAATGTACTAAACAAATTCAATTTATCTCTCAAAGTATTCACCTTGATCATCATAAGATATATATGTTTATTAAAAACTGAAAAACAAACTTAATTTAACTCAGTTTAAATTATTAAACTGGTAATTATTAGAAATTTATGTAAATGTGAACAGATAGATTCTCTTTGTTTTTTAAATATATATGTTAAATTATTTACGAATTGAATTGAAAAATCGAAAATGGGATGTTTAATATTGACTAACTACGACTTTGTCCAGTTTATTAAGTGTGAGGAAAGAAGAAAAGAAGAAAACTAGTCAAATACTATCATTAAAAGATTATCTCTGTTATATAGTATAAAAAAAAGATTAGGCTTTTTCAAACATCATAAGTCTATAAATCTGCAAAGACGTACACAAATATAATTTAGAAGTATTTTGCAATAATACTCATATAAGTACACTTCGATTGATACAAAATAATGAAACTTGCATTAAGCTTTCTGTTTTTCATATTTGTTTTGTGTTTTGTGTCGAATGAAGCTAAATGTCATAAAAACATGGTTGTTCTTCAAAACAACCTTTCTCAAAGTCATAGTATCCTAAAAGTTCATTGCAAGTCCAGAGACGACGATCTAGGGGTTCATTTTGTGAATTTTTAAGGTTTTACATACAATTTTAGTTTCTATGTAGGTATTTTCGCGACGATGTTATTCACTTGTGGTTTGTGGAAGGGAGTTCATATGGAATATCATAGGAGTTTTTAGCATATATAGGAGATCCCATTTATAGGTGTGACACGGTGTATACATGGGATGCACAAGATGATGGTATTTACTTCTCAAAAGATGGTGCGACGGAAAAACTGTATTATTATTGGATTAAACACTAATATTCAAAAGCTTTATTAAAGACTAATATTCAAAAGCTGTATTCTCATTTCATCTTATAAAACAATCGTGTTGCCTTTATGTGTGTTAGCATTGACAACAAAATGAATTTTATCTATGTTTTCTTCTAATTTTATCTACGTTTTCTTCTCATGACTGTATAACAGAATGAGAAGAAATATGAGAGATATTGATTAGCTTGTAGTCTAGGATTTTGGTGATAATATAGAGAAGAAACACTAAATATAAAACTCTGATTTTTTTGTCCCCAAACATGAGCTATAGTGTGGTTTTTCTTTTTGTTATGATTCATAGATAAAAACCAAATACAAGAAAATTATTGTTACCTTTGGTGTCTATATACTTTTAATACTATGAGAATTCATGACTGTAAAACAAAATGAGAAGAAATATGGGACAGAATGATTAGCTTGTAGTATAGGATTTTGGTGATAATATAAAGAAGAAGAAAATGATAAAATGAGAAATGTTGTAATCAATAGTTAAATCAAACAAATAGTTACATAATCAAATTTTGAGCAGCATTATACATAAGAAGAAAATCAAGGAACATGAAAGGGATCTCAAGATGGCCATTGGGAAGTTTTGATAAACAAATTTGAAATTATTTTGTCTCATCGACCACAATATACAGTTTGCGTCAAACATGTGGTTACAAGAAACACTAATTAAATATAAAATACTGATTTTTTTTACCCCAAACATGAGCTATAGTGAGGTTTTTCTTTTTGTTATGATCATAAATAAAACCAAATACAAGAACATTATTGTTACCTTTGGTGTCTATATACTTTTGATAAATAAAAAAGCCTTTTGGCGTTTGTTATAAACTAAAAGACAAAGCTCATAAGATAAGATCTGGAATAAAAACTCAACTAAATCATGAATATTAATTTTTAATCTATCGATACTTGAGTATTTAAGCACTGTTATGAACCCATCTGGCCATCTTAGATCCATGTTCTAGAATATTCTAGATTTACTTTTTCCTTAAGTTCTACTTATTCTCTAAGTCTTGTATTCCTTACCAAAAACAATCGCAGCAAACAATAACTAAGATTGTCCAAACTTGAAAACTGGATCAACCTAACCAAATCAGCATAATAGACTCTGATTACTAGTAAGTCTAGCAATTGTTCACATCCAAGAAAAAACAGTCGCAGCATACTAAAAACCGAATGAACTGAACCATGTTGGCATAGTAGACATTATTCTAGCAACTAGAGGTTACCTTCAACCACCTCCAAACGCAGAAAAAAAACCTCTCTCTTCCCACATGGATTCACCAAATAGTCTCCCAGCCTGATCCTCTACCGTGCATTTGTGAGCGGTCATTACAATCCCATAGCTTGCATGTGTCATCTGACCAACACTCAACACGTTTCTGTCGATCTTGGGAACAAAAAGCACATTCTTGATCATCTTCTTCTTCTTCCCTTCCTTGGTCATGATCCTGACATCTCCAATCCCCTGTGATGAATTTGATCCGAGCTCTGTGTGTTTGGTCTAAAGTAGTGAAATATTTCTCATACGGAGTCATGTGGTTCGAGGTGGTGATGTATAACATCCACATATCCTTATCAAATGTCACAGGAGCAACATTGAATGCTAACATTTGATACTCAGGTAACGCTTCCTTTTTCACTCCTGCTTTGATTCTCTCTGACTCTGTTGTTGCAACTGTCTTCGAAGGCATGCCCTTTACCTTTACATAGAATACACTCTCCGCTTTCATGCCTAGATCTCATGAGTCTCCCTTTTAGCACAATCTTGTTTCACTCGTGATGATAAGCAAAATTTTAAATAAGTGTCAAAATCTAACAATTTATTGTATAGTGTTATTGCTAATATTATTCCTTGGAAAAACGCAAATAATCAAAACAATTTATTACTGTAGGTCAACAAAAGTTACATAGCAAAATCAATCATGATCTCTCAGTAGATTTTCTAGAGTGTGTGTGATTCAAAAGCCCAAAAACACAAGGGTTGAAGCAAAAAGTGTACTCACTAGGATTTGTTCACTAGCAAAGCAGAGAGGATATGCTTGAGGAGATATCTTACTCTACTCCCATCTCTCCAGACAACGTTTCCTCTTCATCTTCCCCATCAAACTCTTGTTCTACACACCTTTCCTACACAAAGAAGAAGTGACACTAACAACTTCTTGATTCTCCAATAAATACTTAACAGTACACCACAACTTTTAACACAAAACATACATATATGATCCATATGCAACAAACTGTTGAGAGGATCTCTGTTACCTCAGTAACAAATGAGCTTGGACAACCGCCACAAGCTCCTTGCATCCTTAACTCTGTATTTTCTGTATAAATTGGTGTAATACTTGACATACGGTGTCATATAGTTGGTGGTAGTGGTGTGTATCATCCCCATATCTTCATCAAATATTGTTATATGACCAATATTAATTGCTAAAATTTTGTACTCAGGTAGTTTCTTCTCTAACTTGGCTTGTACGTTAGCTTCTTTTTTAGCAAATCCCAAAGATCTTTGGCAGAAGTGGTCTCTACTCTAGTGTCTTTCTGAAAACCAAATTTGGAAGAGATGATTGCAACATCTGGAGCGCTTTCGTGTCTTATGCCACACAATCTCTATATATTTCATAGTTAAGCTCATCAGATACAACTTCGTCTCGTAGGGTCGGAGGATTCGCCACCACCATAGCCGGCTACTCATGGGATTTCTTAAAACCTTTTGTTAAACAACCCTAAATTACGATTTTAATAATCACTAATGTAGTTCCTGACTCCTGAGGCGTGCTTAATTAATGATAAATTTTAAATACACTCCTTAACTGGGATGAATTATTTATTCCAAGGGGAATCCAATTTGGTTAAGTCTGGTTCAGTTTAACTCGGTTAATCCGGTTAATTCATTATTAACCGGTGCATGCAAAAACTATACAAGTTTCTCTTCAATGCTGGTCAACAAGAATGGTTTATGGTTTTGACTTGTGATTAGAACTAACCACGCCAAGATGATTTACCACAAAGAGTTAACATAAGCAGTACTATATGTATGTTCATATCCGAAAACAGTCACAGCATACACTACAGTAAGTAATCCAAAAATGTTTCCTCAAAACTAAGATTGATGATGCCAGACAAACTGTAAAAACTGAGTAAAACCGAACGAAATCCTCATAATAGACTGACTGACAGATGATTACTAGTAAGTCTAGCAAGTAGATGTGAGATTACCTTCAACCACCTGCAAACGCAGAAAATAGCCTCTCTCTTCCCACAAGCATTGACCAAATGATCTCCCATTTTTCTCTTCCATTATAATGCATTTGTCAGTGGACATTGCGACAATGTAGCCTGCGTTTGTCAGCTGAGAAACACTCAACACGTTTCTGTCGATCTTGGGAACAAAAAGCACATCCTTGATAGTCTTCTTTAACCCTTCCTTGGTAACGATCCTGACATCTCCCATTCCTTCAGCAAAGACAGATTCCCCGGTGATGAATTCGATCTGAGCTCTGTGTCTTCTGTCTAAAGTGGTGAAATACTTGATATGTGGAGTCATATGGTTAGTGGTAGTGTCGTATATCATCCACATATCCTTCTCAAAGGTCACACAGTCTTTGAAAACATGCCCTTTACTTCCACATCGAATACACTCTCCTCTTTCATGCCTAGATCTCATCACCCTTGTAGTAGCACTACCTTGTTTCGATTCCTTCATCTGAGCTGAGCTGATAGTACCTTCTCCTAATTCCTTCATCTCTAACTTGGCTTCTTTTAGCAAACACCTAAGATCACTGGGTGAATAGCAAACTTCTTTCACATGTGATGTTGATCCAACCACAAATCCTTTCACAATCCCACTTATGGTCTTCGCTGGTAGTGATTCAAACACATCAATAAGCTCACGAGTAGTTTCAAAAGTCAGATTCTTCACACTCACGACTTGCTTCATCACCAGAGGTGTACCATCATATGAATCTGACATGGATGTTATCCATCTGATAAAACCTTCACAATCGCGTGATGCTTGATACTCGTTTTGTTTCAAAACTTCATACAAGGTCCATTTCATTGTATATGATTCAATAAGATCAAGAAGCCGACGGATATTGTTAAAAGTAAGCTCCTGCAGACCCATGACGATGAGTTCCTCCGTTGCAGTTTCATATGAATCTGACAGCGAGATTGCCATATTGGTAATCGCCAGATAATGATGATTCGAGTCTAAACGAGGATCAACAGCGATGATACGTTCGAATTTCTTCTCCTTCTTCCCCTCTGATTTGGATTGTTCCTCGTTAGCTTCTTTTAACGAATCCCAAAGATGTTTGGCTGAAGTAGTAGTGGTGCTGTCGAGTGTCTTTCTCAAAACCGAATCGGGGAGAGAAGATTGCAAAATCTGGAGCGCTTCTTTCTCTTTTGAAAGATCTTCGGGTTGAATCGTCGCCGCCGCTAACTCTGGAATCTTCGATGGATCGGCCGGTGAGATTCCATTTTCAACAACAGCCCAAAGTCCTTTCTCTACTAGTCTAGCTTTCACTGTTCGAGCCCACAGTTCATAGTTCAGGTCATCGGAAACAACGTCTTGTTGACTAATCGGTGCCTTCGTCGCCGCCATTGCCGGCGATTGTTTAGGTTTTTTTGACTTTCTTCTCTGTGTATTCCTCCTCATCTTTGGAGAAGACGACCGGTTTTGCTCCTTTTCCTCCAACACTTTCTATTTTATTCCCAACGTGAACGAGATACTAAATACGGTTAAGTCTGATTTAGTTTAATTGGATTGATCGGTTTACAAAGATTTTTAATTAAGTCAAAAACACTCGTATTGTTTTTTACTCAGAAAATAATAAATAAAACTGTGAGAGATCTCTCAAGTAGATTTTTCAAGTGTGAGGGTTGAAGCAAAAAAACATGCACTCACTAGGAATTATTCTTCTGTACACTAAAAGAGAGAAGAGTAGATATCATATCATAGTAGAGATGAAGATAAGCTTGAGGAGTTCATCTTTTATTCTACTACTCTCTTATCTCTCCAGACAACGTTCCCTCTTCTTCATCTTCCCCATCAAACTCTTGTTCTACACCTTTCACCTGAACACAACAACCCTTTCCATTAGAAGGAGAGACAGTACCAAGTTCTTGATTCTCCAATGGTTACTTACTTAACAGAATACAGATATATTAGGTGATCTCTGTTACCTCAGATACGTAATGCATTAGCATGTTTTCGATTCCTGATTTCAAAGTAACAGATGAGCTTGGACAACCGCTACAAGCTCCTTGCATCCTCAGCTTCACTATACCGCTTTCCCTGATCAAACCCAACCAAAAGGATTTTACTCTCAAGAGATAAAAAGAAACATGTTTCATTGACCATTGCTGCAACTAGAGGGAAGTAAGCTTACGGATCAAACCCACAGTACTCAATGTCCCCACCATCATCCTGGACTGCTGGTCTGATCCGTGTTTCTAAGAGTTCCTTGATCATTGCTACAGTTTCAGAGTCATCCTTCAATCACAAAAAAAAGTTTCACCAGTGAGGGGATAAACAACAAACAACACCAGTTATTACATTATTGTCTTATCTACCAAATCTTGGTGAGGGTTGCAAAACATCAATCAATAATCAACAGAACACCATCTTTATGGGAAAATGGTATCGTTCATTCAAGTTGCCACACTCAGTTACTACATCAAGATCCTAACTCATATTCGACAGCTCGCCAAAACAAGCATAAATTCCATAAATCAAATATCCCATGTCTATATAACATTTACAGCAAATTATCATTCTCAATTACTCAACAAATGTTCAAGATCATGTTCATTCAAGGCAAAAACCAACACAAACTAAAGAAATGAAAAGCTCCCAAGGGTGATAGTGGCATGAGGGGTGTTTGGTTAACCTCGCTGATGGCAGTATCCTTGGCAGCAGCAGCTTGTGCATCCAGAAACAAAGCCTGGCCAGAAGAGTAGAAATCCATGACTGCCGCAAATATCTCAGGCTTGAGGATATCCCATGAGACATCATCTGACTTTGTTACAGTGACAAAATCAGACCCAAAGAAAACTCGACCCACACCTGCAAAAATCAAAGAAAAGAACATCCTAAATCACATATGATCGATTGGTTAAACAAACAAACAAACAGATCACACACGAGAGATAATAATACCATCAATAGAGTATATAGCCTTGGCTAATGGCGAACCCAAAGCGGAACGAACATTAGGAAAATCCGCGCTTCCAACCTCCATGACTGGTTTGTCAGGATAAAACATCAGAGAAGAAGGATTCGGAGTTGACTGTGTTTGAATAAACATCGTTCTTCTCTGCCCTGCTCAAATCACACATGAGTTTAGCTAATTAGACCCTTAAATCCACCATGTTTTTTCGAATTCATTCGTCTAAAAGACTCTACGGATATTACAAAATTGCTCTAATTTCAAGCCTGAAACAATCTAATATCTGAAAAATTCAATCTTTCTCATCGTTTTTGTGATGGAAATGATAGAAGAAGCATCATACCTCCGAGGAAGGTCCATTTCTGAGGAAGTGAAGAAGATCTCGAAGAAGAGGTAAGAAGAGAATTTGTCGCCCGAGAATCGAGTAAATTGGTCGCAGAGATGAAAAGCGAGCGACGAGATAGCACAATAGAGGAAGAAGAAACAGTACTTCCTCCAGAAACGATCTCGCGACACCCGAGTCTCGAAAGAGAAGAAGATACAAGCCTCGCAATCCCTTTCATATTTGCGTCGACGCCGAAATCAAAAGGAGCAATCGTCTGGAGCAATCAAAAGGGGACCAATAGCTCGGCCTAATTAGGGTTTCGTCCTAATCGCAAAACTGACCGGAAATAAAAATAAAAACAGAGAAAGTTCTTGTGACGTCGTTGGGACTTGGTTTTGTTCGTCGGAATTATTCCTGATAACGGCGTTACCGTATTTACTAATATAATACGCCGTTTTATTGACTATTCTTTTTTTTTTTACTATATACGAGCACAGTAAAGTTGTAAAAATTTTGACTTTTCAAACTAAAACAAAACAAGAAGCAGATTTGAGGTACTCAAGATAACCTCTTCTATCAGAAAATGTACATAGCCAGCCAGTAGAAGAACTAGCATCATTACAATCTACATTGTGGGGGTATAGAAGAGGATGATAAGTCATTAATGGTATTTGAAAAATGAGATAATACTCTGCGATTTTGATTGTCCTCCTCATTAACCAAGGAACCATAGTAATGGTATTTGATTTTGAAAGTTACCATCACTGTGTCTGAACCATATTATGGCTGAGCTTGCTGCAAGCGCTGAGTAGAATCTGTGATATTGGCTGTTGCAGCTCTATCAGGATGCCAACCAGCCAGAGCTGAAGCTACAGCTTCTTGTTGTTGATAGTTATCATCATATCGATGCCAACAATCCAGAGCTTGGTGACCTTGCTTCCCACAGATCTGACATGTGGATCGTTCTCCAGAGGATGATGAACTGTGATTACCAGAACTGAACTGCTGATGAAACCCTCGATCCCGGGTTGAGAAGTTCCCACGGCTGCGGTTTCTACCTCCTTGTCCTCGAGACCTGCCACGACCTCGGTTTGCAGAGTTAGTTGTGTAGAAAGCCAAATGTGGAGAGACCTCTGGAGCGGTGACATAGCTTTGAAGCCCGTCATCATCATAGCCTTTCAGACGACGCACAATGTCTTCATAAGTTGGTTCAGGAACAGCATCTAAGGAGGTCTCAAGCGAGGTTAAAATGGCTGGCAAGATTAGTCCACACGTCATAGGAAGTTGCAGATCCAACCACCACACTGAGAATATCTTCAGACAACGAACCAAGAAGCCACGCCATGACAACTTGATCTGAACGGTTCCATGCTTGGTAGTCAGGATTTGGAGCAGTAGCGGTTTTCCCTTCATCTTGACGAACAGTAACAGTTGCTACCGGCGCAGTGAAATCTCCGGTGACAAAGCCGAGAAGACCTTGACCAGAGAGAAAAGCCTCAAACTGTGATTTCCACAGAATGTAGTTGCGTTCTGTAAGTTTCACAGTAACACAGTTAGAAATGTTTAGAGTAGGACAGGAATAGAGCTCCTCTATGGCTCTGATACCATAAAAGAAATGTACCTCGCAACAGTCTCTTGAATGCTTACTCGCAGAGATGCAAGATGTCCTTCCTTCTCCCCGTTCAAAACCTGTTGACTACATATAACATAATAAGCAATTTATACAAGGAAGATCTTAAGCAATTTATACAAGGAAGGTCTCAGGAAAAGGTCTATCTTCCCAAATACGCTGAGGAAGACATAATCTTGTTGTGTGTAACTCACAAGGCCCAAACACAAAGAATGCTTCAAGTTCTTACCAAAGATAATAACTCAAAAGATATACAACATCAGAATTTTTTTTAAGCAAAAATAATGCCAATTCTGATAATTTTGGCAGCTACAGAATATGAGTGAATGTGTGAATCCTACAGCCAAAATGTGGATAGAGGGTAAACGTCTATATCTTGAATAGCTGGGCACTCTACACCCTCTTAAACCCTCGATCTAGTCTGAAACATGACACTGCATGCCTTTTCTTTCTTGCCCTGAAGCATCTCCAGTCCCCATGCTCGTATCACCTAAGGGCTAAGACTGGTTTCTAGAACCTGGAACTCGGTTGACTTCTTGTTTGCCTGAATGGTTTGGTCTTGGCTACATCTACTACTATCATCCAACCGTTAATAATCTGCACAGAGAAAACATCACCTTAACATTTGAGAGTCAAGCATGGATTCCCCTCTCTCTCTCTCTCTCTCTCTATCAAATTCAAGATATGTCGATGGAATAAGAACAGAGAGAAAAAATAATAATAATAATAAGTTTGCTGCTGACCCACTTTATCTCTCAGTCACCCACCCACTTTCTTCTCTCTCACTTCTACGTTCCCACTCTACCTCTCTCTCAGTCACCCATCGACTTTCCTTTCTCTCACTCAGCTACCTTTTCTCTCACTATATCTAAGACGTCAAATGTACTGCTTCTCTCATTGTAATAAAATTCAAACAAACCCTTAAAAGAAAGAGCAAAAACCTAGATTTTTTTACAGCAGCTGAGAGTGAGATCGATGGCGATACCGGAGCTTCCTAACGATTTGGTAGATGAGATACTCTATCGCGTTCCAGCCACATCCCTGAAACGGTTACGAGCTACTTGCAAAAGATGGAACCGTCTGTTCAAAGAAGATAGGAAATTCGCGAGTGAGCACCGGGATAAAGCCGCAAAGGAGTTTCTATTTCTCATCAGGACAGGGAAGTACAGGATTTGTCCGTTGAGCATAACCAATCTTCCATCTGTAGAGGTAAAAAGAGAGCTTAATTCCGTTCACAATTCACGTCTATTCGGTATGAACCAAGTCTCTCACTGCGACGGCTTATTGTTATGCGTCCGCGATTTCATCACCGGCCCCACCGCATGCCAATTTGACATAGTGGTTTGGAACCCGTTTACTGGTCAAACCAGGTGGATCGAAGCCGGCAATCGTTGGGAGCCATTCCTCACATTTGTTCTCGGGTACAACAACAAGTCCTCCTTCAGTCAAAGAAGCTACAAAATTTTGTGCTTTTGGCCTGCTGGCAAAGACACAGAAATCTACGACCTTAACTCCTCTGGTTCGTGGAGGAGGACTCCTGAGGATGGTGATCTCACTCCACCAGGCTGGACCACCACTGTGATGAGTGACGACTTCGTGTCTTTGAAGGGAAATACTTACTTTTTGGCTCAGGAGAAATCAAAACCGCAACTTGGAGATTTGTCATTGCTCAGATTTGATTTCTCTACTGAGAAATCATCTCTCTTTGTGCGTCTTCCCTATCAGCGTCCAAGGTATGAAATTGTGAGACTTTCTGCTGTTAGGGACGAGAAACTTTCCTTGTTTTTACAGCCCGATGCTACATGCAAGACTGAGATATGGGTGACAAGTAAGATTGATGATGACTCCACCAAAGCGGCGGTGTCCTGGAACAAGGTCTTTGCATTGGATTTGAGCCCTCATCTTCAAATTACTGCTCAGGTAAAGTTTCTGTTTGACGAGGATAATAAAGTCGCCGTGTGTTTTGAGAGATGGAGGAATGACTACGACAACCAGTGGATCGACAAGATATTCATTTTCGGGGAGGATAATCAAGTCAATGAATTTGGTTTTGATCCGGTTGTCCCATTTCAGACAGGACCTCCGCCAGTTCCTCTTAATTACGTTCCAAGTTTGGTCCAAATCGAGCTACCTGCTGAAGACTAAAAACAACCTCTACAAGATGTGGTCTTGTAGTGTTTCTTGCTTGCTTGCTTGCTTTAAACACAGTTTTTTTTTTTAAGTATTATTATGGTCTAAACATGTCTCGTACAGCATATGTCTAACAAATAAGTGTTATGTCTTAATTCTTAAACGATACCTAGCCATGTTAAGATTCCAACATGTTCAAGAGCTGGTTGGGTAGTAACTGTCCCATCTATTTCCAGAATCTTTTCTCTTTTTAATCGGAACACCAGAAAGCAAAGATGATCCTGACTGGTGCCCTCATCTTCTTTATTCCTCTACAAACAAAATAGAGACTTTCAAAAATGTCTGCAAAGTGATTTGATACAAAGGCGGTCAGCTTCTAATACACAAACTAACGATTGTTGATTTGAGCCCTGATCTTTAGATTCGGTAAGCTTTTTGCTTGACGAGGATAAGAAAGTCGCCGTGTGTAGTGAGAGGTGGATAGAAGACGAGGACAAGTCCATCGACAAGACATTCTTTCTCGGAGAGGATAATAAAGTCAGTGAATTGGGTTTGGTCTGCTGGATACAGTTGATGCACGAAATTCGCCAGTTATTCTTAATTACGTTCCAAGTTTGGTCCAAATCGAGCTACCTGCTCGTTGCAACATTAGAAAAAGAGGTTACTAAACAAGATGTGGTATTGTAGTGTGTTCCTTGCTTGCTTTTAAACAAACAGTTTTATGATTAAAACATATGTCTAAAGAAAGAAGAAGTGTGTTATGTCTATAAATTTCAAGCATGTATATCTAATTCAATGACAAAAGTGTCTCATGTACAAAGCTCCCCTGCTCCAAGTCATTCTTTTTCAAGTAAGTTACAAATTGTACAACAACTATAAGTCATCATTACCCATTCACCTCTTAACTTGTACTACTAAGCCAAGCTGGTATGTTGCAAATATATGTATTCGTCTTTTCTCTATATCTTACAAACACACCGCTAAATCTTGCAAATATTGGACCAAAAACACAACCCACAAACTATTTAAAACTTTTGGGGCATCCAAAAGTTCCGCAAATATAGAATTGTATATATTCTATACATTCTAGCTGTGTGAAGGTTCGTTCGCATTACATAACATAGCAGGCTTTGGAACGACAGTTGAGGTACAATAGTAGTAGAATACAAAGTTTCTTTTTCTGAATTTTCAAACAGCTAGAATCATGAAGGATGATGCTTTAGCCTTCATTGATCTGAATGTTAGACTTTCAATCAAACAAACATGCAAAACGTAAACAGGAGCCAGAAGTTTACAAAAAGGACAGGCTTCGAGGAACTGGAGTGCACTTAAGGGGATGTGCCATGGTAAGGGTCAGTCCTTCAAAAGTCTCTTCCATGTCGACCTTATCTCCTTTGATTCCCCAGTCAAAGCATTGCACCATCACTCCAATCGCAGCTCCTATGAAAACAGAAGCTAGATTTGATCCAGGACAGCCTCTCCTCCCGCCGCCGAAAGGAATGTACTTCTGTGCTTCCTCTCTCTCGTCTTCTTGTCCTAATCTTGAAGAACCTAGAAACCTATCTGGCTTGAACTCATTAGGTTCTTCCCAGGAATCAGGATCTCTCATCCAAGCATAAGCATTAATAACAAGAAATGTCTTCTCCGGAATGTAGAACCCTTTGATCTCACACCATTCTTGGAACTTCCTCGTCAGGAGAGGAAATGGTGGGTGCAATCTTAGTCCTTCCTTAACAACCGCTTGCAAATAAGGAAGGTTTGGTATATCTGTTTCTTGAATCAACCTTGATGTCCCTACAACAGAATCAATTTCTTCTCTCAACCTCTCAAAAACGTCAGGGTTGTTAATGATCTCAGCCATTGTCCATTGTGTTGTTTGCACTGAGGTATCAGTGCCTCCCACGAAAAGCTCCTGCATTGAAAAGACTCGGAACAGTTAATAAGTAATGTTTATTTCGGATCCTCCTCATATATGAAATCTGACACAATGGAAAACATTTACCACGAAAAACGACTTGATATGATTCCTAGTGATCTTATACTCTGCGTTTTCGTCTGCATAAGCTGCCAACAACACATCCATCATATCCGTATCTTTATGCTCCTCGTCCAGTTTCTCTTTGTGTTCCACAAGAATCTTCTCTAGCAGCTCATCGAATTTGTTGGAAACATCCATTATATCCTTCTTGAACAGTGGGATCCCGAGCTTCTTAAGTGGTCTGCGCAGTACAGATGCGAAGAAAATCTTCTTCGCCAAGGCATATGATTCCCCCACCAAGCCCCTGACTCTCTCTGCCTCACCATTCTCCTCTGAGAAACTTCTTCCCATGCTCATCCTGCACAAGATGTTGTTCATGAGCATCGTCGCTTCCTTACCGATCTCAACGTTCTCATTCTTCCTGGCCTTATCGAGAATTCTGTTGTAAAACCGTTGTAGCTCTTCAGCACGAACTCCTCGTGACCGCTCCAACACCTGAGGTCGGAGCAGCTTAGTGACGATGATCTTCTTCACGAACTTCCAGTAATCACCATAGGGAGCGTAGACAAAGCCAGAAGATCCGAACACGAGGGACTCATCTATCGCAGCAGCACCACGGGATGAGATGTTCACGTCCTGGGACCTGAAGATCTCATCGGCCACTGAGGCTGAAGAAACAAGGATGATGGGGATGTTAAAGACCCGGAGGTGGAGGAGGGGTCCATACTTGGAAGAGATTTTCTGTAAAGACTTGTGGGATAGAGAAGAGAGGAGAAGGTGAAGATGACCGATTATTGGAAGTGATGGTGGGCTCGGAGGTAGATCACAGCCTCGTGAGTCCTTCGGTTTCTTGAAAACGAGAGTGTAACAGACGATTGAGAAGAGGCATAAGAGCATGTAGATGAAACAGCTCTGAAAGTCAACGCTGATAAACGCTGCCATTATTGCTCCAAAGTGAAGATAATCAAGAATCCATTAATATAAAGTATGACCTATTCATGCTTTGTTTATTACATTAAAAAATGCTCTCTCTTTGGGAAAACGTCAAGTAAACTCAAATCGGAAGTTGACATTGGTTATCAAATTGATAATATCAATAATTAAATATTTAATGTTCAGACCCTCCCAAGCTGACAAAACAACGAAACAGAACGATTCAAAATTGACTCACAGTGTAAGCAATGTACCTCATAACAGTCTCTTGAATGCTTACTCGCAAAGATGCAAGATGTCCTTCCTTCTCCGCGTTCAAAACCTGTTGACTACACATAACATTATAAGCGATTTATACGCTGAGAAAGGCATAATCTTGTTGTATATAACTCACAAGGCCTAAACACAAAGAATGTTTCAAGTTCTTACCAAAGATAATAACTCACAAGATATATATCACAATTGTTTTAAGCAAATGTTGTTCTTCGCACTATTTATAGAAGAAGCAATTTTTGTGTATTTCAAGTTCCTAAATGGCTAGAATAATGCCAATTCTGATAATTTTGGCAACTACAAAAGATGAGTGAATGTGCGAATCCTACAGCCAAAATGTGGATAGAGGCTAAACTTCTATCTTGAATAGCTGGGCACTCTTCACCCTCTTAAACCCTCGATCTAGTGTGATACATGACACTGCATGCCTTTTCTTTCTTGGCCTGAAGCATCTCCAATCCCCATGCTCGTATCACCTAAGGCTGGTTTCTAGAACCTGGAACTCGGTTGACTTCTGTTTTGCCTGAATGGTTTGGTCTTGGCTACATCTACTACTATCATCCACCCGTTAATAATCTGCACAGAGAAAACATCACCTTAATCTGAGAGTCAAGCATGGTTTCCCCTCTCTCTCTCCATCACATTAATGTTCAGATTTTACTTCCAGTAGATATAAAATAAACACTAGGATCTCGAAAACATAGCTTTACCTTTCCATTCATCTCTTTCAGTGCAGCGCTTGCAGCTTCCTCTGTCGTGTACTCTAGAAAGGCATAGCCTTTTGATCTCTTTGATATCTTGTCCATAATTATTTTGACTGCAGATGAAAATTACAGGCTGTTATTATCTATCTTTTTCTCAATAATATCTTTGACCTTTAAATGAGAATATGGGATAGGAAATCATGAATACCTTCCACTAGTTCACCAAACCCTTCAAATGCTGCACGTAATGTCTTCTCAGATGTGTAAAACGACAGTCCTGAACCCAAAATACATGATCTATCAGTAAATGTTATCTTCTGAACGAACTTCATTCGTAAATTAAGAATTTAAGCATGCATTGGGAGAAGCATGAGTTTTATACCAAAAGCATGCATAAGTGTTAGCATACCAGTTATAAACAATTTCTTCGTCTTAATGGGAGGAGACTCTGAATCATCTTGATCTCCTGAATCTTGTGTACTATCGCCTTTTGGAAAAGAAAAGAGAGCCAAAGTTATTACAATGTGAAAATTTTAACACATTTATTGTCATCAATTAAGCTAAAGGTGAGATTTGCAAAGATTCTAAACAATATTGTAGCACATTGTTTCAATCCGAAGATCAGTATCCAAGACATACCTTCATAGTCTTTGTTTAGTGACTCGAAACTGTTATCAGGAACAACTGCAAGAACAGCAGGTACACCTGCATCAATCAAACTTTATCTCTTCATCTATTAATTAAATCCATAAACAAGTCAACAAACATTGTTGTCTGGTTTCCATTTGACAAACTCACAAACCAGCTAACTCCACAGCACTATTCTCATCGAGATCACAACAAAATCCGAAATCAGACTGCCAGGAAACATGATAAAGACACATCTGTGCATCCTTTTCACTGCAAATAAGAACATGCTATTAAAATCTGAAGAACACAGACAGACAATAGCTTCCTCAAGGCAAAATCAAGCAAGAAACAGAAACTCACTTCCACAAAACCTTGGATAGCAACTGAACACAATGATCAACCATCTGCGCTTTAGTAACAATCCCAACTCCTGGCTTATCTATTCGTACCATCCAATGTTTCACTGTCCCATGATCAAACAAGGAAACAACTTTCTGATTCCCAATACCATAATTCCTCTTCTCTGAACTATAACCTGCTTCAGGTCTAACAGATAATACTCCAGGTAAACCTAAAGTTTCCACAGAAAACCCAATTAAAAACACCAACCATACGAAACAGAATCTGAAATTCTCAGTGATATAATAATAATACTCACTCACGAGCTGGCGTGAAGCATCTTCGTCGATATGACAACAAAACCCGAAATGGGTATCAAAGGAAGCATCATATATACTCATCTGCGCATCTTTTTCACTGCAAACAAAACAACTAACAGTAGTAAGAAAGGAAGAAACTTCGAATCACAAAAGCTCAAAAAGAAAAGAACCTACTTGCCCAACACTTTGGCAAGAATCTCGACATAATAATCAACGATATCGGATTTGGAAGAAACCCATTGTGGAGGTTTGTCCAATAACACCATCCAATATGTGTTTTGAGTAGGAGCAGTAGAAGAAGGAGGTGCGGAAATTGCAGAAGAGGATGAGACGACGAGTTGTGATGATGATGACAAAGTTTTCCAAAAAGTCCCGAACTTTAAGTTGGGAGAAGAAGATGAATGGAAGAATCGGATTTGTGAGGAAGAGTTGGAGATTGGGAGGAAGAAAGAAGTGGAAGCAATAAGAGCTTCCATGGCAAGTCGCTTTATTTCCTCTACTCTTTTTCTCTGTTATTTATTTCTTCGGTACTGAAGAAAAGGTTAAACCAGGGGACTTTAGGAATTAGGAAGTGGATAAGTTAAAAAGCTAAACCTTAATTTACATATCTATATATACATTTTCAGAAACATTTATGAAAAAATTCCTGAAGTTCTAACTTATTTACAGAGAATGCTACGAGAGAAAAAAAAAATCGGATCGGGTAAAAAAAACACGCGGACCTTTTACGGGTGGTGTAAACCTAATAATTTTTTTTCTTCTTCTGCCGTCATCGTTGTTGAAACCATTTGCAGAGATTTTGTTCTTCTTTGTGCTTCCTTTCTCGAGATTTACTTCTCTCATCATGAGAGCGTACCATTGTCGCAAAAAAAATCTTCTAGGAGAGGGTCATTAAAGGTATTTAGAGAAAAGACTAAGGAGAGAACTGGATATATCTTCAAAGAGAGAATTAATTTAGTCGATGAATTAAGGGAGAAAGGTGAAGACGAGATATGCGATTCAGAATCAGAAGAGGAAATTAGGGATTTGGACACGAACGAAGCTGGAAAGAAGCGACCAGTTCTTGAGACAAGTGGTGAGGGGAAAAAGAAAAAGAGAGATAAGAAGAGGAACATGAAGAGTGATGATTTAAACAATTTTTTTTTGGTTCCATGAACAAGACAAAGAAGGTAACTCTCTTTTTCTTAGTAGAATTTATATTGAGGTAACTTTGCAATGTACGTCTTGGGTTTAATTGGTGACACTGTTTTTTTTTCGTCCCTAGGAATTAGGCAATAAGAGAATAATTTGATCAACTTCGTGCATAAAACCAGAGACTATTGCGAAGTATGATACTCTCCAAACATTTTTCCGTGTTCTTGCAACTTTTTGCAAGGAACTAACAATTGTCTTTGGCTTGGTGTTGTTGTTATGTGTTGCTCTTTTTAGGATAAAAAGTAGAGATGTTGTCTTTCGTTATGTTTACCAGTACAAGGATAATCCTAATGCTCTTGGTAGAGCCGACGGGAGCAGACTCTGTGTATTGACGACATACGACATTGTCCTGGTAAGTTAAAGTTTTGTTTTGAAACGTTTACGATTATTAGGTGTAGGCGTTTTATTATTTAGTTTCAAAATTTAGTTTTGTTTCATACTCAATCAATCACTTTGGTTAATTTCGTTTCGTATTTGCTCTGTGATTTGCTAACAATTTGTGTTTCCTCTATATATGCTGCCTCGGTTTGCAACAGGATCTTCTTTTATCCCGGATTGCATATACATTAGCAAGAGACGCCGACTTGCAACAGTGAGTTATTCTTTCTACTTTTTGACCTCTCAAATTAGTTTGTTGTATAAAAATTGATCTCAGTATACATTAACCAAAAAATCAAATTAGTTAGTTTCTATTGCTATAGCAAGTATGTGATTAGGTATAAAACCAAAAAATCTGTTATTTGGTTGGGAGGAATTGATGTTATTAGATAAAACAAAAGTTTTAGTAAATATCTTTAAAAAATTGGATAATCTTTGATGATGTAATGTAAATTATTATCTTGAAAATATTGGTGAGAGAAGCCAACCTTGATTAGCTTGATCTTTGAAGATATTAGGCCAGA